>NW_006408816.1:1952075-1973595 GCF_000296735.1 Chrysochloris asiatica
TACAGAGACAGTTCTACTCGGACACACTTGAGATCACTGTGAGTTGGAATCAAGTTTATGACAAGTGGATTTTTTTGTTTGTTTAATTTTCTAGTTCTCAAAAACAACAACAACAGAAAACAAATCAACACAAAAGACAATGATTAAGAGGAAAAGTTCCATAGACATGGATTTATCTTCTAGTTTTTACATGGACTAGCTCAGGGACTTTAGACAAGTTCCTTGTGGGAAAAAAAAGGGAGGGGGGATAATATACCAAATCTCATAATATTTATGGTGAGGCTTAAATGAAACAATTCACAATAATGCATGTAATCCTATAACTCAACACCTGATAAGAGTAAATGTTTAATAAATGTTATGTGTCATTAGTGTTAGTATCATTGTTTCAAAATTATCTGTCAAGAAATGCACACGGATGACACATATTTCAAATCTTCTCAGCTGCCTCTCAACATTTTGTTGTTGTTAGCTGCCATCTAGTCAGCCCCAACTTGTGGGGAGCCCATGCACAACTGAAGAAAGTGTTGTTCAGCCCTGTGCCATCTCTGTGGTCAGCAGTGGATTAGACCATTGTTATCCATAGGCGTTTCATTGGTTGATTTTGGGAAATGGATCATAGGGCTTTCTTCATAGTCTGCCTTAATCTGGAATCTCTACTGAAACCGGTTCAGCATCATAGCAACAAGTAAGCCTCCACTGACAGACAGTGTTTATGACAAGTGGTCTGTGGCATGGAAGGTGAAAAATCTATCACCGAACCACTACTACTCCATTTCCCAACTTTGTTGTTGTTGTTGTTAAGTGCCGTGGAATCGGTTCCGACTCATAGCGACCCTGCACAGGGTTTCCGAGGCTGTAAATCTTTATGGGAGCAGAAAGCCTCATCTTTCTCCCGTGGAACGCTGGTAAGGATTTACACCCTCGGAAACCCTGTACAGGGTCGCTATGGGTCGGAACCGACTCGACGGCACTTAACAACAACAACAACAATAAGCCACCACAGTATGACAAACTGACAGACATGTAGTGGTACTGATTAACAAGAATGAATCAAATGAATGTTTTCTTATTAAATTTTCAAAAGAATATCTATTGAGTGGTTTACCCTAATGTGATAAACAGACCTATCTTACCAGGGCTTCTTGTAGTTTAAAATGCTATTTTTAAGTGCTGCTCAGCCAATTCTGACTCAGTAAGCCCTGTATAATGCTTTTGAGGAGAGTTGATGAGTTTGAACCTCCAACCTTGTGGTTAATGTTGTTATTGTTGTTAAGTGCCTTCGGGTCAATTCCAACCTATAGCGACCCTGTATAGGGTTTCTGAGGAGCAACTGCTCATTACTTATTCTACAATACCACACCTTGAATCCATAGCTTAAAATTGTTGTTCTTGTCAAGTGTTGCTAGGACCGTTCCAATTCATAGTGAACCTGTGGAGGGTTTCAGAGGATTGCTCAAGGCCTTGAACTGCCAACCTATGTTTAGGATTCCAATGCTTATCCAACAGCACCACACCAGAACTTCCAAAGTATCTAGTGTCCCAGACATTCCAGAACTTTACTTTCTTTTCACATAGCAGTCTAGAAGTATGAACCAAGGTTCCTTCTATTTAATTCTGTGCCACATCTGAAGTGTTGCAATCAATCCTGATTAAAGCCGGGTCACCATTATGGCTGTATTTTAACCTGCCAGATAGAGAAACAAGACCACATGCCCATCCATAGATAGAATGGAATCTGTGAACTATAGTCTTTAGTGGATTGGTTACGAACTCTGGTAGCACAATGGACTGTGAACTGACAAGTCTTCAGTTGGAACTCAAAAACTGATTCACAGGAAAAAGATGAGTCTGACTGTTTCCATAAAGATTTACAGCTTGGGAAACCCTATGGAGCAATTACACTTATCTTATCAGGTTGCTATGAGTTGGAATCTATTCAATGGTTTAATTTGGTTTGATTTGTTTAATCTATTTGGTTTGTTTCCTGCTGAAACCTGAAATTCTATCTCTAAAAGAAAGATGAAAATGTAAACATTCAGTGTTAACTCTTATGCTAATGTTTATACTGTACCTCCATGTCTTCCTCCATTGTAATCTTATATTCTCCCCTCTGCCCTATGTTTGTTATTATTGTTTTATTGTTGTTACAAGTACTCATATATTTGGGATTCTTCGTACAAAAAGCATCAGCTATCTCACATGGCGTGGCTGGTGGATTGGAATTGTTGACCTTGCAGTCACCAGGGCTTCTTTAACTATCATATTGTTTTTGTTGAGTACCATGGAGTCAGTCTGACTCATAGTGACCTTGTATAGGGTTCCCAAGGAGTGACTGGTGAGTTTGAATCACTGACCTTGTGGTTCAATCTAACCTTTCAATGCAGTGCTTCATACCACAACACTATACCAGATCTCCTATCATATTATGGAAGAATAATAATGCTATTTTGTAGTTTGGACATTTTACTAAGGATATTATATAAATATTATTCTTGGATTGTGTTACCTTGAAAATGTGGAAAAATGCATAATATAATTAAAATGTAGTACCTCTAATTCTATGGCACATAACAACAACAACAACAACAACAACCTCTAATTCTATGCGATGCTTGCTGAAAGTACTTTTGTAAAGGTTCTACTGAGGGATTCTGATTCAATTTCATGTTAACTTTCCCACAAGTAATCTTATTTCACAAATAATCATAACAGTCATATTAACTGACCCTTATTCTTCCCACTTTAGACAACATTAGATTTAAAGAACATACTGTGAGAATTTTATATGAAAAGACACTGGTATTGATAAACTTTCCTAACATTGTTTAATTTTTTGGACATAGCATTTTTCTTGTGAAATTGTTTCTGCCTCTGTGATTGCCTCTTTCAGGAGAAGGCAATTATTCTCATTTGCTATATTAAGGCAAAAATCAATACATTTTAAATGCTAACATCTTAATGAAAATGCTATCCCACACAGAAGGTGTGATTGAAGCTGTATCATTTGCCTATTTGTAGTAAGTAAATGGGAGTCCTGATGTAGTGCTGTGGGTTAATGTGCCAGACTGCAAAGCTGTTTGAACTGCAAGGTCGGCAGTTCAAGCTCACCAGCTGCTCCTCAGAAAGCCTATACAGGGTTGTTATGGGTTGGAACTGACTCAATGTCTCTTAACAATAACAACAACAACTCTGAAATATAGGTAATGCTCATTTTCTATTTTTCCTGGTTGTGCTTTGCTTTAGTCCTGCTGACTATTTGTCTAAGATTCTAACTAACTAAATAAAAAGAGAACAAAGAAATAAAATAAGAAAAGGTAACCTTGAAAACCCATATTATAGTATCTGGGAAAATAATGTGAATATAGATTCCATGTGTAGGTATGCTTAGGTACAAACGATGTGTAAAAACATTGCTGGCATTTTTAGTATAGTTTCATTTAATTCTCTTAGAATCTTGGTGTGGTACTGCAGGTTAATGCTCTGGACTGCAAGGTCAGTTTGACCTGCAAGGTCAGTGGTTCAAACACACCAGCCGTTTCTACAAAACCCTATACAAAGTCACTAAAAGATGGAACCAACTTGACAGCATTCAACAACAACAACAATCATTAGAGAAAATTGGTGTCCAGTTTTCGTGTTTTTGTTTTATTTTCTGATAGTTAACATAGCTTTTTAAGCATCATATTATATTGAAGGTACCATTAAAGTGCTATCTTCTTATTTATTTAAGAAGTATAATTTTCTGAATTTGAAGAATCATATTCAGAATCTCAGCCATTGCTCTTGACTTTCAAGACCAGCCTGTGCATTTTCCCAAAGCACAATTGGTATAATTTCAACCTTTAATTTCACTGAGTAGATAATCATCATATAAGTAAGAATACCAAACTGATTTCTTGCCACCTCTTCCCACCTTTAACACTGTCATCATTGATGTTTATTGATCTGAGGCGCCTGCATCACAGTACTTAATTAATTTCAAACACAGCTGAATATTTTGGGATTTATATTCAGGATCCCATTGATTTCTTGTCTTGCCAGTTTTAATCAGATTTGGGAAAAGGGAAGATTGTGTCAAAGCTGTCTACTCATCCACTGGTTAAAAATGTTGTAAGTTCAATCATTAGAAAATATTTCATTTGAATAATGTAACTAAGCTTTGAAGTGAACAATTTATACACATAGGCCGTTAACATAATAGCATTAAGTTTAACCATCAGAAAGAATGTGTGCTCTCATTTACAAACATGGCATATATTTTACATGATTATTCAAATATTTTTCATGCATATAATCAAATCTTTATTTTTCAACTCATAGGATTCATATAGAATTATATTTTTGGTCAAGCTCTCATATCTAAATTACTAAAACTAGCTTGTATTCCATGGAGCCTTAGCATGGAATTCTGTATTCTACTTTTGTAAGGAATCAGAAAGTCAAATATGTAATTTCAAACTTTGTTCTTTAAAAAAACAGTCCTTTGAAAGAGTGTCGCTACATTACTGTTTTGTGGTACAACAGTGACAACCAGTGGCCATTGGATCTCACTGTAGGCTGAGAATTTACTGAAGACTTCGTACAGATAAATAAGGACCTGTACTCATATCTAACATTAATAACTACCAGCAGTAACTTTTTTATTTGTCTTCATCTTATTTCTCAGCAAAAATGAATAGCTATATACCACATGGCTGAGAAACTCTGTTAATTATTTGTTCATTGTAATTCTTTTATTAAGAAGTTGCTATGAATGTGTGCTGCAGTACTGTCACTGTTATATGGCAAGTAACATATTTTTGTCTTTAATATCTAGATCATTTTATTTATACATATTTTAAACATTTATTGTGGTTGGAGTGAAAGTTTACAGAACAAACTAGTTTTCCATTCAACAATTTATGCACATTTTGCTTCATGACATTAGTTGCAATCCTGTCAATGGAATAACACTTCGCACTTCTAATCTGTATTCCCTGGACAGACTTGTGATGTGTTCAACCTATGCGATGTATACACTGAATTACCTACTATTTTCATTTTCCTGCAAGGGAAGGAAAGGAGCTCCTAGATATATATATAAAACAGACCAAAGCACTCAATAGGTAAACAGTTGAGGCTGTATAATTATTCAAAACCTAAACATCCCAAATTGCTTTCCTCTTTGCTTTCTAAAAGGTTCTTTATTTCTCTCAAATAGAGAGTTTAATGGAGTAAAACTTTGCTAGATGTAATGAGCTGAATAATATGAAGTTCAGATTATAGCCTTTTTGAGACTCTAAGCAGTTAAAACTAATGATTTAATCCCTATATTTATTTTAAATTTCTTTGGACATGTCTATTTATATATTTTGAAGACCTCTCTGAAACAGAAAACCACTTTTTTTTCCACCCTATCATCTTATGACTTTTCTGGAGTCTTTTTGTGTCACTGTAAGATAAACACTGGACTGCTAACTATGAAGTTGGTGGTTCAAACCCAGCAGTCACTCCTCGGAAATTCTACACAGGGTTGCTATGCTATGAGTTGGAACTGACTTGCTAGCATTAACAACAATAGCAACAACATGACATTCTTATTCTGTCTCAAACAGGGGTGATTTTTTTTTTTTTTTTCCGTGATTGTAGCTCCAAACCTTCATTTCCTCCTCACTGGCACTGCTTTAAGAGTGCTTATGGCAAATTTGCTTCTGTAATCATAACTTGAACCCATCTGGGGATGAGATTGGCTACAAGCTTAGTATTTCTACTTAACATATTCATGATTAGCATGCACAGAAGAAGTAGAATTAGGATGAATGTTTTTGGAACAGTACAGATAAATCCTCATAAATGTAGTACAACAGCTCTGGAAACGCAGAGTGTGGAAATGTAATGAAGCTGAACTCTGCAGAGAGTTTGGTATTCTCAGTACCATGCCTCTCCTAATGAACTCATTTAGATTAGAAAATGAATTTAATATTTTATTGGAATTAACCTGAGCCAGTAAAGAGGATTACAATTTCTTTCCATAAATATAGTGATATTACAGGGTGAGGTAGCATGTTACATGAATATTAAGTACTTTATGAACATTGTCATGAAGCCAAAAGGAGTAAGGTGATTATATTTTAATATAGTGATACTGTTCTTACAATAATTAAATTTGAATAGCAGTAAAGGGATATTTTTAAAAGAGTGAAATCAGAATTTTAAAAATATTTTTATGGCTTAAATGCCATGAGATTAAAATTAAATTCAAGATAGAATGTTTGAATAACCAGCTCAGCAGAAGCTATATTTTCCCAAGTGAGAAATAAACAACAAACAAAATTGGAAAGAAAGGGAAAGTAAAATTCTGAGTTTAGTTGTTGAGTCAGTTCCAATTCCTGATAACCCCATATGTGTAGTGTAGAACTGTTGGAACTGCCCCAAAGGTCTGTCTTCCAAGCTGGGCCTGGGGAGTTTGGACCATTAATCTTTGACTAGTAATTAAGTACTTAACCATTTGCACCAACAGGGACTTCTAATAAGGGGCTTATTTCCTCACTAATTTGACGTCCACTTATTTACTCATCCCTCACTATTTTTATGAATAAAGTAGTCAAAGCAAAGAACTCTGTCATATTACCACTTAAAATCTTTTCCCCTTTCTGTCATCTTTTGTTTTCAGTTCAAGTTCACTCATGTCTTCTTCGTGTTACAAGTGGGTCTTTTTCCTATATGAGTAATCTACAGCCTATAAAGAAATGAATTTATGAATAATCAAAGGACATTTACTCTCTCCCTCCCCTAACACACTCTAGCCACAAGCTACTTTCTAACATTAATTCTTGTTCATCTGACTGATACATTTTATGCAAAGGAACTAATATCATACTTTTGTAAACTGAAAGAAAAAAAAAAAAAAACTTGTAATATAAATGTGATCCAGCCTTAAACAAAGGGCAAACTTTGGCGTTGGAGTGCCGTTTCTACCCATTTTGTAAAGTCAGCTACTGTGCATATGTGCACTAGAGCATACACTGATTTTACAGGATAAGGCACGGTGAACGTTGTGTGCTGGAAGATGAGGTTAGGTCTTGAGGCTGTGCAGAAAACTTGATTAAAGCTGAGCACATGCAGCAAAGTTGCTCAGGCATGTACACAGAGTTAGTTTAAGAAAACCTTCTCCCCTCCTCCATCCCACTTCACTGTTAGACTTTTTACTTTAGTAGGAGAAAGACATGTAAGGAACTCTATGTGTGGCTTTCAGATTTCCTTCAACCCTTATATACAAGGAGTTCCATAGTCATGCTCTTTCAGGCTTCAATCACACTGGGGCTTTGAGATAATGCTATTAAATTGAGGCTGAAGAAAATTAACTGCTTGCTGAGTATGCCAGAAAAACAAACAGACAAAAATAACTCTAAATAAGAGACATCAGCATCAGTGTGGAGCAGTCAGTGGAACTCTGTTGTCATGAAGCTGGTTCTACTTACCCTTACCAGGGTATGTTCTTACAGTGGAAATGTGAGTTTGCTTAAGTACAGATGAAGGGAAGCCTGCCAGGCATTGGCCAGTGGAAACAGGAAGAAAAGAGAACAAGAAAAAGAGGGCTTCAGAAAGACAGGTTAAAGAGAAAGAACTGCTTGGACCCTGGCATTTTCTGACTGCTCCCAAATTTAGAAAGGACCCCCTTTCATGTATTTTCATTTCAGTGCATTTTCTTACAAATTGCTATCCCTCATTTCATCTCTATTTGTAAAGGTAGTGGTGGCTCAGAAGAATTCTTGCCCTCCATCCAGGAAGCCCAGGTTAAATTGTCAGCCAATACATGTCCAGTGCAGCCATCATTATCAATGGAGGCTTACACATTGCTATGGTGCTGAACAAGTTTTAGAGGTACTCTCAGACTAAGATGGGTTAGAAAGAAAGACCTAGTGATCTATTCAAAATGATCATAGAATAGTTCAAGACTAGTCAGAATTTTGTACTGTTGTGCATGGGGTCACCATAAATTGGGGGCCAACTCATTGGCATCTAACAACAATTTTATCATTTAATTGGGTAAAATGTTGAGTATAAGACTTTTTGCCATGATTAACCCAGGCATCCATTCCCTGGAGATGGCCAGGGTTAGGATGGATTCTGGTGGGATGGTTAAGCTGTTATAGTAATGTTACACAAACAATCAGAGACATCCAGGAATTGGGTAACATTTTACAACTTCTAAAAGGACTTGGCAGCAAGGTATACTAGGATTTCAAACCAGGTAAATTAGCTTGGAATATAATTTAATAAATTCCCTTACAAGTTTCTTTAGTATATCAATGATGAACATAGCTCATAGAATCTATTAATGTGTAGAGGCAATTAATAGCACAACTTTCTCAGAGATGTTTGTTTATCTCTTGAATACAGAACTCATGGATAACATGTTCTTAGCTTATAAAATGCTGGTATTTGTTTTCTTAAAAAATGTCTGGTTTTTGCCTAAGGCTTTTTCTTTTCTTATAGACATAATATATAAGAGACATTGATGATATGTCTATAACTTTCACACTGAAAATAATGGCACTAAGAACAACAGACAAGGAATGAAGAGATTCTTGAAGCTAGAAGAGTGTCCCCATTTCCTACTCATAGGGTTTATGTCTAAAGAGGAGATGATGCTTTAAATAAATTTGAAACTTCTCTCTGTTGCTGCCCTCCTTGGATTCCAGACGGAGATAATTTGCAAGCTACCTATCTTCTTCCAGCCCAGGACTCAGCTGTCACAAAGTAAACTTGGCAGTTCCTAGCAAACAGAATGTTCAACAAATGATAGCAGGGTAATAAGTGTTTAAATAACCAAAGGGCATTGCCCAAGAACAAGAAATAACAGAAATACCATTGCAGGAAGACCTTGCCCAAGCATTTTTCAATAATTCTCTAAAATTACACTTCCCTCCCCTTACACATCCACCAATGGATTGAATGGTGTCCCATCCAGAAACGAAAAGTACAGTTTCTAAATCTCTATGAAGACACATATGGTTGCATTTGGAATAGGACCTTTGCAGATTAAGTTAAGGATCTTGAAATGAAACCATCCTACATGCTGCTAACTCAAAGATATGGCCTCCTGGTGTGACTCTATAGGATAAGCACTGAACTTCAAACCAGAGTCAGCAGTGCTGATAGAATGTAGCTATGAGTTAGAACCATCTCAACGGCACTTAAGAACAACTCAAAGATTGGTGGCTTAAACCTGCCAGTTGTTCCATTGGAGAAAGGTGTGGTAGTCATCTTCCATAAAGATTTATACCCTTGGAAACTCTATGGGACAGTTCCATTCTGTTCTGTAGGATAGTTATAACTTGACCATAATGGAATTTTCAAATCCAGTGACTTTTCTAATAACAGAAAGGAGAGGAATATTTCAGATATACTGACACAAGAAAGAAGGCCTTGAAAAGATAAAGCCAAATATTTGAGTTATCCTGCTATAATTCAAGGAAATTCAGGTGCCACTAGAAGCTCTAAGAATAGAAAAAATCTTCCCTTGATACTTCAGAGGAAGAGCATCTTAATTTCATAGTTTAGACCTTCAAAACTGAGGTAGAATACATTTCTACTGTTATGTGCAATTGATTAGTGCTGATTTGCATGGCAGCTTGTTGTTGTTAAGTATTGTCAAGTTGGTTCCTACTCATAGCAATCCTGTATAGGGTTTCCAAAGAGCACCTGGTGGGTTTGGATCGCAGGTCTTGTGGTTCACAGTCCAGTACTGATCCTACAGTGCCATACCAGGAGTCCTGTATGACAGACACAGGAAATAATATGTACCTAAAAACCATTTTGGAGATGTTACATAGTGGAAAGTCAAGATGAAGTTGAATGATAGAGAAATCTGAGAACCTAGACACTGTATTTTAAAATATAATGCTTAAATGTTGAATGAAGGAATTATTAAATGATCAGATTGAAGCATTTATCAAATTTAATATTTAATGAGTTAATATTTACCTGCACAATTTAAAAGAGGTTTATGTTAAGGGATAAGCTATGAAAGTGATGCATTTTACCATTACTCTTTCCAATAACTAAGCAATAGATTATATATTAAAGTCTGAGAAATAGATTTCAACTCGATAAGACATTTAGTAAACATTTTTCTTGTTAACCAAATAAAGACCAAATCAAGAATGAATAAGGTAGTGACGGAGAAAAGCCTTCTATTTTATTGCTTTTCATTTGTGTATTCTTATGGTAGTTAAGATTATTTTTTTGAACAAAGTGTGATTTTAAACAAATAAATAAATGGTATCATGAAATATCAGATGAGATGACAGGGATCTATATTAACATAAATGTAATATAATATAAATTCATAATAATATGAATTTAATATTTATCTGAACAATTAAAAGGAGGTTTATATTAAGGGATAAGGAGCTCTGGTAGCGTAGTGGTTACGAATTGGGCTGCGAACCTTAAGGTCAGCAGTTCGAAACTACCAGCCGCCCCGCGGGAGAAAGATGAGGCTGGCTTTCTACTCCCGTAAAGATTTACACCCTCGGAAACCCTGTACAGGGTCGCTGTGGGTCGGAACTGACTCGATGGCACTTAACAACATATTAAGGGATAAGTCATATAAGCGATGCATTTTGCCATTGTTCTTTCCAATACCCAAGTAATAAAATGCACATTAACATTTGACAAATGGAACATAGAATTTGTATTTTATGTATGTTTATCTTCTATCCCTGCCACCTCAATTCCATATTTGTATATTTTTACTTTCTACATCCACCACTCGTCTTCCAGTTTACTATGGTGGATTGCATGTTGCTGTGATTCTGGAAGATATACCACAGGTGATTTAAATGCCAACAAGGTAAGCCATGGTGGACAGGTTTCAGATGACCTTCCCAACTGAGACAGACTAGGGAGAAGGAGAGACAAACTATTTCTGAACATAAAGTCACTGCAAACCTTATGAATATTAGTGAAACACAGTCAGATAGCATCAGAATATAGGCTATTGAAACATGACCAGAATATTGTCAGATATAGTACCAGAAAATGAACCCATCAGTTTGGAAAGCACTCAAAATACACTGGGAAAAGCTGCCTTCACTAAGTAGAGTTGACTGAGATGAGGCAGATGGAGTAAAGCTTTTAGAACCGTCATAGGCTGATGGTGCACAACTCAAAATAAAGGATAAAGAGCTGCAAACATCCATTAATAAGCATAACATGGAATGCATGAAGTATGATTTTAGAACAATTTTAAGTTGTCAAAAATGAAATGGAATGAATAAATATCAATATCCTAGGCCTTAGTGAGCTAAAATGGACTTGTATTTGCTAAACAAACCAAGAGAATGATAAACAAAAATATTTTTTAACATTTATTTATAAACAGAGCAAAGTTATAGGACTAAAAGCATAGTGAAAGGAGCTAAACTTCTTTAAATATATGTACTTCAGTATTGTTGTTGTTTTTACATGTTGTTGAGTCATAGAGGGCTTCTGATGTGTGATTGATGAGTTTGAACCACTAGCCTTGTGGTCCAAACTGGCCTTAGAGTTGGTTGTTTATCCTACAGTGCCACATCAGGACATATATTTTAATTTTTATATTTTTAAATGCATTCCTTAATACTATAAAATAAATAAACTGAATGGTATAACTGTTGGTGGTAGATATTCCAGGAGAGTTTAATATAGTCATGCAATGCATAACAATCATTCAGGCAATGTTTGACTACATATCACACATCTGTGTCCCCATTAAGTTATAATAGAATTCAGACATCCCAATTGGAGAATGGGACATAGCAAATGCAACAGTTCCCTACACACAATATGCATATCTCATGTCTTTTATATACACAGCAGTTGTGCTGCCAGTTGTATGAAAGTAGAGTACATATCTAACCTGTAATGTGTATATATCTATATCTATATCTATCTATCTATCTATCTATCTATCTATCTATCTATCTATCTATCTATCTATCTATCTATCTATCTATCTATCTATAGTGCTCTGGTAGCGTAGTGGTTACGAATCGGGCTGCGAACCTTAAGGTAAGCAGTTCGAAACTACCATCCGCTCCACGGGAGAAAGATGAGGCTTTCTACTCCCCGTAAAGATTTATACCCTCGGAAACCCTGTACAGGGTCGCTATGGGTCAGAACTGACTCGAAGGCACTTAACGACAACAACAACATATATATATATGTTTTGGTGTTGCTGTTAGGTGCCTTTGAGTCAGTTCTAATTCATACCATCACTGTACATAACAGAATGAAACACTGCCTGTGCTTTCACTGTGCTCACAGTTGTTACATTTATTTCAAATCTGTTGTTGCTGTCACTTATATTCTTGATAGTCACAAAAAGTCCATATGTTCCTGGATTATTTATGTAATGTACTGCACTTTCTGTCTAAAAAATTTACCATGTATTATGTAATGTAGTCTCTCCCCAAAAAGTATATGTCAACTTGGTTGTGCCATAATTCTCAGTATTATGCAATTATCCTCTATTTTCTGATCAGATACAATTATGCTATGTGTTCTAAATTCTAATCTTTATGATGTTAATGAGACAGGTTTAGTAGCTTTTAGGTAATGAGGCAAGGTATAATCTATAGGATTAGGTTATCTTGAATCAATTTATTTTATAAAAGTGATTAAACCAGCAAACAGAGATGAAAACAACCTACTACAAAGAAAGAATTGTCAGGAGTGGTGCACATTATTTTGACCTGGTGTTCTGTTTCTGGGAAATTTCTAGACCTAAGGGGAGATTGATGACAAGGACCTTCCACAATAGCCAGCAAACAGACAAAGCCTTCCCTTGGAGCTCTCACTCTGATTTCAGACTTTTAGCCTCCTACACAGTAGGCTCCATGGCACTTAACAACAACAATGCAATTGAACAATTATATGATTCTCTAGTTGTATCATTTCTTGTATTTTGTGGAACTTGTATTCTCCATGTAACAAAAAGGAGAGTTAAATTAACACTGTTGCTGCCACTGTTGTTGTTGTTGTTGTTGTTAAGTGCCATAGAGTCCATTCCAACCCATAGCGACCCTGTATAAGGTTTTCAAGGAACAGCTGATGAGCTTGGACCACTGACCTTGCAGTTCAAATGACTTTGCAGTCTGAAGCATTAGCCCACAGCACCACTTGCCATAAAATTGGCTCTGATTCATAGAGAGCCTATGCAAAACAGAATGAACTACTGCCTGGTCCTGTCCCATCCTCACAAGTCTTATGTTTTAGTCCATTGTTATAGCCATGGTATCAAACCATTTCATTGGCATTCCTCCTCTTTTTCATTGACCCTCTATTTTATCAATCATGATGTCTTTTTTCAGGGACTATTCCCTCCTGACAACATGTCCATAGTACATGAAATGTCTCTTGAGATGCTCACTTACAAGAAGCATTCTGATTGTACTTTTTCAAAGACAGATAAATTTATTCGTCTGTTATTCCATGGTACTTTCAATATTCTTTGTCAACACAGCAATTCAGATGCAACAGTTCTTCTCTGGTCTTTATTATTCATTGTCTTTCTTTCACATGCAATATTTCACATTGAAAATACCTTGGCTTGGGTCAGGCATATCTTAATCCTGAAACTGACATTTTTGCTCTTTAGCACTTTAAAGAGGTCTTTTGCAGCACATTTGTCTAATGCAATAAAACATTTGATATCTTGACAGCTGTTTCCATGAGCATTGATTGAGGTTCCAAGTAAAATGAAATCCTTGACAACTTCAATCTTTTTTCTGTTTATCAAAAAGTTGTTTATTTGTCCAGTTGTGAGTATTTTCCTCCTACATTGAGTTGTATTTTACATGCTAAAGGCTGTAGTCTTTGATCTTCATCAGCAAGTGCCTCAAGTCCTCTTTGCTCTCAGTAAGTGAGGTTGTATCATCTACACATCACAGGTCCTAATGAGATTTCCTCAATTCCTGATGCAAAGTCCATTTTTTTCATATGGTCAAGTTTCTCAGATTGTTTGCTCCACATACAGATTGAATAAGTATGATAGAAGGATACAACCCTGACACAAACGTTTCTGATTTTAAAGCATGCAGTTTTCCTTTGTTCTTTTAGGATGACTGTCTTTCATTCTATGTATTAATTTCCTCATGAACACAATGAGGTGTTCTAGAATTCACATTTTTATGTTACCCATAGTTTGTTATAATCCACACAAGTTGAATATATTTTCATAGACAATAAAACACAATTTAACATCATTCTGGTATTCTCTGGTTTCAGCTAAGAGTCATCTGTTACCAGAAGTGGTATCCCTTTTTCAATGTCTTCTTGTGAATCAAGTTTCAATTTCTGGCATCTCCCTGTCCATGTATTGCTGCAACTTGATTTGACTAATCTTCAGCAAAATTCTACTTGTGTGTAATATTAATAATATGGTTAAGTAATTTCTACAAGTTGTTTTGTTATCTTTCTTTGGAAAGGGCACAAGTATGGATTTCTTCCAGTCAGTTGGCAAGGTAGCTATCTTCCAAATTTCTTGGCATAGACTAGTGAATGATTCCAGTGCTGCATTAGTTTGTTGAACCATTTCAATTGGTATTCTGTCAATTCCTTTGTATTTTGTTAATGCTTTCAGTTTTGTTTGGACTTCTTCCTTCAATATCATCAATTATTGATCATATGCTACATCCTGAAATGATTGAAGGTTGAAAAATTATTTTGGCATAGTGACTGTGTATTTCATCCATCTTCTTTTTATGCTTATTGTACCATTAAATATTTTACCCATATAATATTTCAATATTGCAATTTGAAGCTTGAATGCTTTCTTTAATTCTTCCAGCTTGAAAAATGATGACTCTTGTTTTTAGTCTTGTAATTCTAAGTCTTTGTACATTTCGTTACAATATTTTACTTTGTGTTCTGGAGGTGTCCTTTGAAATATTCTATTCATTACTTTTCCATCATCATTTCTTCCATTCACTTTAGCTACTTTAGATTAAAAATCATGTTTGATCTCTTCTGACATCCACTTTGGTCTTTTCTTTCCTTCCTGAATTTTAATGACTTTTTTCCTTTCTTGATATATGACATTCTTGATGTCTGCTCACAACTTTATTTTATTTTTCTCCAGTCGTGAATGTCCAATTCATCAAATCTGTTCTTAAGATGATTCTAAATTCAGGTGTGATATACTCAACATCCCACTTCTCATCTGTCTGTCATACTATGGTGACTGTGAGTTGCTGTGATTACAAAAGCTATGCCACAAGTATTTTAAATACCAGCAGCATCACCCATGGTGGACATGTTTCAGATCAGGTTCAAACCAAAGACAGACTAGAAAGAAGGAGTGACAAATTACTTCTGAATATTTAGTCACTGTAAATCTGTAAATTATGAATAGCAGGGAAACACTATCAGATATAGTGCCAGAAAATGAGTCCCTCAGGTTGGAAGGTACTCAAAATGCGACTGGGAAAGAGCTGCCTCCTCAAAGTAGAGTTGACTGTGATGGCATGAATGGAGTCAAGCCCATGGGAAAAGGACCTTTATCTGCTGATTGGGGACAACTCAAAATGAAGAGAAACAGCTATAAACATCCGTTAATAATCAGAGTATGGAATGTATGAAGTATGAATCTAGGAAAATTGGAAATTGTGAAAAATAAAATGGAACGCATAGACATCAATGTCTTGGCATTAGTGTGCTGAAATGAACTGGTATTGGCCATTTTGAATCATAGTAAACCACATGGTTTAATATGCCAGGAATAACAAATTGAAGAGGAATGGTGTTGCATTAATTGTAAAACGAGCATATCCACATCAGTCATGAGGTACAGTGCTGTCTGTAATAGGATAATATCTATGTGCCTACAGAGAAGTCCAATTAATACCACTATTATTCAAATTTATGCACCAACCACTAAAGCCAGTGAGGATGAAATATAATAATTCTACCAACTTCTTCAACCTAAAATTGATCAAACATGCAATCAAGATGTTTGGATCATTACTGGTAATTGGAATGCAAAGGTTGGGAACAAAGATGTAGGAACAGTAGTTGGAAAATATGGCCTTGGCATTAGAAATAATGCTGGAGATCACAGATAGAATTCTGCAAAATCAATTATTTGTTCATTTCAAATACCTTTTTTAGACAGCATAAAAGATGATTATATACATGGACCTCACCAGATGGAATACACAGAAATCAAATTGAATACATCTGTGGAAAGAGATGATGGAAAAACTCTATATCATCAATCAAAACAAGGCCAGGGGCAGACTGTGGAACAGACAATCAATTACTCATATGCAAATTCAGATTGAAGATGAAGAAAAGGAAAACAAGTCCACGAGAGCCAAAATATTACCTTGAATATATCCCACCTGGATTTAGAAGTCATCGGAAGAACAGAGTTAATGCATTAAACAATAAAGACTAAAGAACTGAAGAGTTGTGGGATGGCATCAAGAACATCATACAGGAAGAAAGCAAAAAGTCATTAAGAAGATAAGAAAAAAGGAAAAGATCAAAATGAATATCAGAAGATACTGAAACTTGCTTTCCAGTGTAGAGATGCTAAAGCAAATGGAAGACATGAGGAAATACAAGAGCTGAACAGAAAGTTTCAAAAGTCAGCTCGAGAAGACATAGTCAAATATTGCAGTGAAATGTGCAAAGATCTGGAGTCAGAAAACCAAAAGGGAAGAACACACCCAGGATTTTCTCAAGCTGGAGGAAATGAAGAAAAAAATTCAAGCCTTGACTTTCATTATTGAAGGATTCTGTAGACAAATTATTGAATGATGCAGAAAGCATTAAAAGAAGATGGAAGGAATACACAGAATCACTGTACAAAAAGGAAATGGTTGATGTTCAACCATTTCAAGAGGTAGAATATGAACAACAGCCAATGATACTAAAGGAAGAAGTCCAAGGTGCATTCAAGGAATTGGCAAAGAAGAAGTCACCTGGAATTGAAGGAATACAAATTGAAAATTTTCAAAGAAATTGAGGTGGCACTGAAGGCATTCACTCACCTATGACAAGAAATTTGGGAGATAACTATCTGGCCAACAGATTGGAAGAGATCTGTACTTGTGGCCATTCTAAAGAGAGGTGACCCAATGGAACACGGAAATCATTGGAAAATATCTTTCATATCCCATGTGAGTAGAGTTTTACTAAAGATAATCCAGAAACGGCTGCAAGCATACATAGACAGAGAATTTACAGATGTTCATGCTGGATTCAGAAGAGGCAGTTGAACGAGGTATATCATTGCTGAAGTCTGATGGATCTTGGCTGAAAACAGAGAATACCAGAAAGATGTTTATCTGTGCATTATTGACTACACAAAAGCTTTCGATTGTGTGGCTCATGACAAGCAATGGACAGCATTGTGAATTATGAGTATTTCTGAACATTTAATTGTACTCATGAGAAATCTGTACATGGACCAAGAGGAAGTAGTTCGAAGCGAACATGGGAATACTGAATTGTTTAAAATTTAGAAAGGTTTGTGACAGAGTTGTATTCTTTCATCATACTCATTCAATCTCTATGCTAAGCAAATAATTCATGAAGCTGGGTTATATGAAGAAAAACATGGCATCAGGATTGGAATAAGACTCATGAACAACCTGAGATATGCAGATGATACAACCTTGCTTGCTGAAATTGAAGAGGCCTTAAAATATTTATTGATGAACATCAAAGACCATATACTTTGGTATGGATTGCATCTCAATGTAAAGAAAACAAAAATCCTCACCACTGACCCAAACTATGGTATTTTCAATAACCTCATATGCATGCGAAAGCTGGATAGTGAATAAGGAAAACCATAGATTTGATGCATTTGAGTAATAGGGTTGGAGGAGAATATTGAAAGTTCCATGGGCTGCCAAAAGAACAGACAGATCTGTGTTGGAAGAAGTACAGCTAGAGTGCTCCTTGGAGGCCAGGATGGTCAAACTTTGTCTTTCATGCTTTGGATATATTGTCAGGAGGGACAAGTCACTGGAGAAGAATATCATGTTTGGCAAGGTGAATGGTCACCAAAAAACAGGAAGACCCCCAGTGCGAAGATGGGTTGGCAAAATTGCAGCATCAATTGTGAGGTTGGCTCAAGACTGGGCAGTGTTTTGGTCTGCTGTGCATCGGGTCTCTATGAATCAGTACTAATTCTATGGCACCTAACAACAACCACACATTACTCAACATCACATTTTGGCTTTCCTAGAGTGTGAATTTAAGGTTAGTATTTGTTAAATTAAATCCAGTTAGCTTTGTATTGTAACTGTATTGCATTATAATCACTCTAACTCATGGTATATTTCATCTAAAAAATGAATCTTAGTTAAGCTCATGAAAAAAGTCTAAAACTAATGACCCACAAGTCTACATAGCTAAAGGACACACAATCTCATTTCTTAAAAAAATGTCTAACATGTAATTTTTAAGGAAAAATAATAAGAGAGATAGACAGGGAACAAGATTAGCAAGATATTACAATCACTCACTGTGAAATTCTTATGTGTCTATTAATTTAATAAAACTATTAAATGTACATTGTGAGATAATTATAATCCAGGAAACTGAGTTTTAATGATATTAACAAATTATCATCTTTATTTGTGATAATGAAACTTTTTTAAATGACATTCTTAACGTCAAGAAATTCATACTGAAATACATACAAACAATAATGTCGGAAATTATTTAAAGAAAACAGTAGGGGAGTAACAGGCAAGGGTGGTAGTTCTAGTCCCCAAAACAGAACCTGAAACTCATGTCATTAGACTCATGGAGACAGGCATATTTTGACAAGTTAGTACTCTCATTGACACACAAGGACAGCTTTATGAGACAGGGGCAACAAAAATACTGTAGTGGATATCATGACTACAAATGTAAAGTTGGAATGTTCCAACACATTATAAAAGAAATAAGCTTTCATACTTGACCTGGATTGAATTGTGCTCTGCCTTACTCCCACCTGCACTTTGTGTTAGCTTGTGTAGGTCATGATTCTCAGTGATTTTGCTGTTGAATCATAAGGTATTTTGGCATTTAAGTAATGATGTAAGCATTCCACACTATGTGATCTGATGTATATACACTCCATTTGAGATATTTGTAAATCCTGACCTCTATGTACAAAAATGAATAAAAAATTATCTGAACTCTAGTTATATTGAAATGCCCATCCACGACTATGGGTGATGACAATGTTGAAATGATTCCATTGAATAGACGAATGACAGTGGATTATGCAGCAAATCATTTGCAAATCTGCATGGCTCTGCCTGTGAAAAACTCCAGAATAGACTTGGGTTTCAAAATGTTTGTGTGAGATGGGTATTAAAGCAACTAATGGAACAGCATCAACAGAAGCATTGGACATCTGCAAACAAAATTTGGACTGATAATCTAAGGAAGGTAAAAGTTTCTTTAAAAAAGTCATTAGTTGTGATGAGACATGAATTTATCACTAAAAACCTGAGAGAAAATGGCAAAGTATGAAATGGAAACATTCTCAGTTGCCAACCAAGAAAAAGTTCAAAAGCCAATAATAAACTGGAAAATTGCTGCTTACAATTTTCTGAGACTCTCAAGGAGACGTATTGGAACGCTATCAGCACAAAGTTTCAACAATAAACAGTGCTCATTATAGTTCAATGCTCACTGAAGTGCTGAAGTCTTAACTTTGGACTGCGATCCAAGGGCATTGTGATCTTACATGACAATGCACGTCCACACACCTCTGTACACACTGTTGACACACTGCAAAAACTTCATTTTGATGTATTAAATCATCCTCCCTATAGTCCTGATCTTGCTCCATTGGACTTTAACCCTTTTTGTCCTCTGAAAGCAGCCCTTCAAGGATAAAGCCTCACATCTGATGAAAAAATGAAGACAGCAGTGTATATATGGCTTACAGCTCAGTGTAAAGCATTTTCTAATAAGGGAATACAAAAGCTTGTTGACAGATGCTCAAAGTGTAGAAAATCAAGGAGATTATGTCAAAAAATGATTTATTTGTCTCATCTAAAAGTTGATTAAAATAAATTCTACAGCCAGAATGCAGATAATTTTTTAGTCCCCCTTGTATTAGTGGTGTTGTTGAAGAATATTGAAAGCTCTATGGACTGCCAGAGAACAAACAAATCAATCTTGAAAGAAGTATAGTCAGAGTACTCCTAAGAAGCATGTATTTTGGACAAGTTGTCAGAGGGACCATTCCCTACAGGGAGGACATGCTGCTTGGTAAAGTAGAGAATCTACAAAATAGAAGAAGACCCCAACAAGATGGGTTAACATAGAGACAGTAACAGTGGGCTCAAACATGATATTAATTATATGGATGGCACAGGACCAGGTTGTGTTTCATTTTGTAATACATTGTTGTTGTTGTTGTTAAGTGCCGTCAAGTCGGTTCCGACCCATAGCGACCCTGTACCAGGGTTTCCAAAGTTGTAAATCCTTACGGGAGTAGAAAGCCTCATCTTTCTCCCGCAGAGCTGCTGGTAGTTTCGTATGGCTGACCTTAAGGTTCGCAGCCTGATTCGTAACCACTGCGCTACCAGAGCTCACCTTTTGTTATACATAGGGTCAGTATAATTTAGAATGGCTTAATGGCATTTAACTACAATAACAAAAATGTATTAATGAGACTGGATTAAGGTGGGGTTCAAAATCCTTACTCAGGTCACAGCCCTAATTCAGTGTAATGGGGCATCTCATGAGATGTGGCCTGCATCACTTTTTATCCTAAAAGAGATAAAATGAGAGAGAAGTGAGCAGAGAGAGGTAGAATTCACTGAAAGCATGAAAGAAGAGCTGGAATGGAACAAGTCCTTTGCTGCTGACACCCTCCTAGAACCATGAGAAAAGTGATATCAAGATACATGGAGACCTCAAAGGAACACTGTGCCTGAAGATATGGATAGAAAATAAAACCTTCAACTAGAACCCACAATGAAAGCCTTCCACTAGAGTTAGTACCTTGAATTTGAACTTCTATCCTCCTAAGCCATTACAGGACAAATTTATGTTTGTTCAAGTCATCCACTTGTAGTATTTCTGTTATAGCAGCACAAGATATCTAAGATAACATCCCTTATCTCTCAAGGATACTTTAAGGCCCAACCAAGGTCTAGTAAATGCCAAGAATTTTGTCTTATGGATTGTGGTTGTTGTTATGTGCCATCAAGTTGGTATCGACCCATAGCAAAGTTATGCACAGCAGAATGAAACTCTGCCCAATTTGGGGCCAACCTCACTACTGTTGCCACGCTTGAGTCCATCGATGCTGTCACTTGGCCAGTCCATCTCGTTGGGGTCTTCCTCTTTTTCTCTGACCCTCCACCTTACCAAACATAATATCCTTCTCCAGTGACTGGTCCCTCCTGACAATATGTCCAAAGTACGAGTGACGAAATTTGGCCATCTTGGCCTCCACGGAGCACTCTGGCTGCACTTTTTCCAAAATGGAACTACTGGTTCTTTTGGCAGCCTTCAATAC
>NW_006408816.1:1975518-1980363 GCF_000296735.1 Chrysochloris asiatica
TTAGTGGTTGGTGCGTAAATTTGAATAAAGTTGAATAGCAAATCACAAGCCACCACTGTACAACAAACTGACAGATGAGTGGTGGCAGTCTGGTTTTAAGTGGAAATTATTACTTTAAATTTTGAGGAGATCTATCAGCATGTGTATTAGAACCCTGCATAGGTGGGAGTGGGGTGTCCATTCACTCAGGCATCTCTACTAGTCACCAGATTGGAGGTGTACAGATAGCAAGAGACCATTGAACAGATACCAAAAAAAATGAATGTCCACACCTGTATCTCTGCAGTTCTGTCAGGCATTTGTGGCTGTTCTGATTCTTCCCTCACTTGGTCTCTCCCAAGATGGCAGCTCCAGGAGCAGCTGAGCATCTTGAATTAGAAAGCAATGGATTTCTTGGTTTTGTTGCAAATGCCCCTAGCTGCAAGCCTTCCAATCTTCTTAAATATTCCTTTATATGTGGCTCAGAGTTCTAGCACCATTCCCTGAGCCTTATCGGTCTGGTATTCTGTGTTGTTGCTGATGGGGATCCTCACTACACGTCTACCTGATCCACCATCTTGTTTATCCATTGTCTTATGTGTAGGAAAGTGGAAAATTGTTGTTGAATGCCATCGAGTAAGTACCAAATCATAGTGACCTTATGCACAACAGAATGAACACTGCCCTGTACTGCACGAACCTTGCATTTGTTGCTACATCTTAACCCATTGTTACTGCCACTGTGCCTATCCAGCTCTTTGCAGGTCTTCCTCTTTTTATAGTCACTGGCTTTTGTGGTTCGTGTGTAAATTTGCATAATGGTTATATTAACTAGTCTTCTTTGTTGTTGCTGTTGTTGTTAGGTGCTAATGAGTAGATACAGACTCATAGTGACCCTATACACAACAGAACAAAACTCTGTCTGGTCCTGCACCAACCTCACAATTGTTGCTACATTTGAGTCCATTGCTGCTGCTACTGTGCTAATCCATCTAGTTGAGGATCTTCTTCTTCTTTTCCTACACTCCAATTTACCAAATGTGATATCCTTCTCCAGGGACTGGTATCTCCTAACAATATGTCCAAAGTGTAAAGGACAAAGTCCCGCCATCCTGGCTTCCAAGGAGCATTTTGGCTGTACTTCCAACATAGATTGGTTTGTTGTTTTGGCAGTCCAAGGTACTTTTAATATTCTCCAGCAACATCATAACTCAAACACATCAGTTCTTCTGCAGTTTTCCTTATTCACTGTCTAACTTTAACATATGAGTTTATTGAAAATGCCATGGTTTGGGTCAGATGCACCTTAGTCGTCTTTGTAGGCATATGAATATTATCCTATCACAGACAGATTTGTACTTCAAAATAGATCTTGAAATGTTCTTTTTTATAAATACTGCAATACCATTCCTCTTCAATTTGTCATTCACGGCAAAATAAACCGTGTGGTTGTCAGATTCAAAATGACCAGTAGCAGTCCATTTCAGTTCACTAATACCTAGGATATCAATGTTTATGCATTCTACTTCATTTTTGACAAGCTTCAATTTTTGTAGATTCATATTTTATGCATTCTATATTCTGATTATTAATGGATGGCTACAGCTGTGTGTCTTCATTTTGAGTTATGTTCCCTTAGCAATTGAATGCCCCAAAAGCTTTACTGCTTTCGCTGGTCAACTCTACTTTGAAGAGGTAAGTCTCCTGTTTTTGTTTTTTTGTTTTTTCAGGCAGCAGAGTGTTCTTTTTGTGGAACATATTATGTTTTATTAAACAAATCCTATACTGATGGATTTCTCTCCATTTTGCCCGGGCAAAATTAATGGCCTTGGCCCAGTGCTTTCACATAATTATGCTTGTTTATTTTGTGAACATAGTGCTACAAATAGAATTGTTGGAGTGAAAGGCCAAATGCATATAAGCTTTCACTTGTTGATGTTGCTATGTGCCGTTAATTTGGTTCTGACTCATAGCGACCCTGTATAAAGTTTCCAAGGAGTAGCTGGTGAGCTTGTACTACAGACCAGACCTTGAGATCCAGTGCTTTATTCCACAGTGCCACACTAGAACAGCTTTATCTATTTTTGACCTGTGAACTAACTACAATATCCATTGTCTTTGGGGGACAGAAATACTTTTTATCAGTTCTAGAAGACCCCAAACGAAATGGATTGTCCAAGTGGCAGCATCAATGGACTCAAGTGTGGCAACAATAGTGAGGTTGGCCCAGGATCGGGCAGTGTTTCGTTCTGCTGTGCATAAGGTTGCCATGGGTCAGTACTGACTCCATGGCACCTAACAACAACAACAAATCTTTTAGAATGTCTTAATTAAAAAGCTAGCCTTTAAAACCAAATATTATCTATGCTAAAACACCTGGAACCTAAAGTCATTGTACTTTTGCTATGTAATACTGAGTATAAATCTACTTGCTACTAGCAGTCCTGGTGTGGCATAGGACTAGCACTGGACTGCTAACCCAAAAGTTGTCAGTTCAATGCCACCAGCTGCTCTTTGGAAATCCCATACAGGGCTATTATGAGTTTGAATTGACACAATGTCACAAAACAAAAACAATACATAGCATAAAGAAGAGCAAAATGCTATATAGGGATTCATGTTTGACAAGAAGAAATTAAGGAATTGTTACTAAATCCTAGCAACCTAGGTGGTCAGACTTCTTCTTCTAAATGCTTCTCATATTTTCGTTTTCTAATTCTGAAGTTAACAATGTCAAGAACAACTGTGTGAGCTTCTCCTACTTACTGTATTTTGGTGTGAGGGTGATTTATGATTTATATTTTATACCAAAAGGAATAACATCAGATGAAATTCTGCATTCAGATTATCCTTTGTTATCAAATCTATTTCCTCATATGTTTAACTTTCCTCTTGTTGAATGTAAAATGTGTTACAGCTAGAGCTCCTTACCTTGATTTGGTACTTGCAGCATGAGATGAGTTCTGTTCCGTAGCTCCACTTTGTGAAATAATAATAGTCTTTTTTAAATTTAGTGTTTGGAAAGGTTGATGTTTCTTTTGTATTCTACAATGCTGCTCCTTCTAATATTTTCAGAAAATTTGATAATATATATGAATGCAGGAATTTAGCATATATAAACTTTATATGTGGTTGTTAAGTGCCGTCAAGTCAGTTCCGACCCATAGCGACCCTGTAGAGGGTTCTGAGGGTGTAAATCTTTATGGGAGTAGAAAGCCTCATCTTTCTCCCGAAGAGTGGCTGGTAGTTTCGAACCACTGACCTTAAGGTTCGCAGCCCAATTCGTAACCTATATAAAACAATTTCTTTCAATCTACTTGTAAGACATTTATTCTGAGTAAAATGATTTGTGTTAGTTTCACACCATCGTTTACTTTGTCATTTTTAGTTTTGAACATTGATACTGTCATCGATTGCAATATCTAATCCTCTCAGATTTGGGACACATAAAATCTAATCAGCAAAACTTTCTATTTCTAAGGCATTAATAAAATAGTTTCTGGCCCAGGTCAAGAACAGAGCCATTGCAAGCATCATTCTAGTTATGCATGGTTCAGTGCTTTTGAGTATTCATGCAACAAATATCTATTGAGTTTTTCCCATGCAGGCACTAATTTTGGTGCAGAGGTTATATTAGTATAAATTCCAAGTCTGCATCATGATGGTCGACAGACCAATCTGTGGATGGCATGCATGACAATTTTGTGAAAATCATAAAAAAGGCAATTCCTTCAGGTTTTTTTTTTAACTAAATAAAAGATACTTTTTTTCCTTTAGGAAATTCACAAGGTCCAGAGTAAATAGTTTGCCAAGAGTTACTAGCTGAACTTGAGATCCCAAGGAACTCTGTAGCTGTCAACTTTATTCACTGTACAAGCTACACAACTTAACATTGTGATCCCTGCACAGTCTGATATATTCATCTCATCCAAGCACTTACCAGTTTTGAATTATTAAATGCTGATATTTGTTGCACTAGCTTATCTTTCTCTTGAAAGAGTGCCTTGATAATAAGAAAAGAGTGTTAATTCACCTTATAAGAATCAAGAGAACAAGAAATAGAGAGAGAATTTAACAAAAGCATGTTCTTCCATGTAATTTAAAGGACTTCCATGGAGAATAATTTGTTACTATTTTGAAATGTTGAAGACACCCTTAGCTGTACAAGAATTTATTCAAATATTTCAGTAGCTTAAAATTTAGCCTTTAGGTGACTGCCAGAAAAAGGTTGGGTTTCCCAGGCACCCCACCCTTGTTTTCACATGGGTCATGTGCTAGTTCACAACAACAAATGGAAATAAAATTGATATATGTCACTTTTGAGCAAAATGATTATGTCTTCCCCATTCTTTGCTCAATCACCACCTAAATGGAAAACAAATCTATATATCTAATGTTCTCCTTGAGCAATTCTCATTTCTTCTGGTCTTAAGGTCTATTTCAGCTTTAAAAAATAACATATACTTCAGGATTTTTTGTGTGTATGGTCTATATATGTTGATATTCATTGTATTAGAATGGAAAAGCAAGACATTTAAAAATATTTAACACATATAACAATAAAATCCCATTATGCAAACATAATCCACTTTCATAACAAATAGCCATATTTTAAAAAATATACAGGAAGTAGAGAAACTGACATTTTAATCTTTTGCAAATGTCTTAATAAATTTAATTGATTGTGACATCATGTATTCTCTGGAAAATGAATGAAGAAATTAAATAACATGCTGTTATGGTTGAGTGCTGTTGAGTTGCTTCCGACCCATAACGACCATTGTTGTTGTTGTCAGGTGCCATTGAGTCGGAACCGACTAATAGCAACCACATGCACAGCAGAATGAAACAATGTCCGATCCTGGA
>NW_006408816.1:1981503-1984379 GCF_000296735.1 Chrysochloris asiatica
CCTGTCTTTGGAATGGGCACAAATATGGATCTCTCCCAATCAGTCAGCCAGATAGTTGTCTTCCAAATTTCTTGGCAGAGATGAGTGAGTGGCATTATTATTAAATTAGTTCACACAAAGGAGCCCTGTTAGACTTTCCAAGGATCGGCTGGTAGTCTTGACTGCTGACCTTACCATTAGCTGTCTAGTGCTTATCTTACAGTGCCACCCAGCATCACAAATAACTTAGCATTAATAGTGTTATAAAAAAAGTAGACTTACCTCATGCATTCACTGAAAAGGTTTTGGAGACTTACAGAGATTAGGGAATCATTCCATGAGACCTATTGCCTTTTATGTACATGGAGCTGAAAAACTAAAGGAGTTGGGGTCCTTAAATCATCATGTGGAAGTATACATCAAAAAGTAATACCAGTATTGGAATGCTACATGACAAAGAAATAGAAGTTTAGAAGCTAGAATTGCCCTATCTAGAAAAGAAAATGCCTCAAAAATATTAATTATTCAGTAAATTATACTTTGTAATAATAGTCAAGAATTAGTCCTTTAATTCCTAACAAAAAAATTCTTGTTAGATTTAGAAAATAAAAACAGACATTTAAGATTCATAGGCGGCCTAAGGAATAATATAATACATTTGGTGGGAGCAGATTTTAATGTGAAAACTGAAGGTGCTTAATCTTTTATAGCAATGAAAAGGCTATGGGGGATTACTATTGGTTTCTAGAGTGTATGAAAATTTATCAAGATGATGGCCAGTAATGCTTTTTTTCATATATGTTGTTGTTGCTAATTGCCATCAAGTTGGTTCTGCTTCATAGCGACCCTATGTACAACAGAACGACATGCTGCCAGGTCATGAGCCATCCTCACAATTGCTGATATGCTTGAGCCCGTGCTGCTGCCACTGTGCCAATCCACCTCATTGAGGATCTCCCTTTTTTTTTCTGTTACTAAGTGTAATGGTTGCGAGTAGGGCTACTGACCTTCCACCATATGTGTGTGTGTGTGTGTGTGTGTGTGTGTATACACAGAACAGTGTTTTGTTCTGTTGTGCATAGGGTCACTATGAGTCGGTACCAACATATATTGTTGTTGTTGTTGTTAGGTGTCATCGAGTTGATACCGACTCATAGTGACCCTATGCACAACAGAACAAAACACAGCTTCTTCCTAGGCTATACTCACAATTGTTGTCACACTTGAGCCCATTGATGATGCCATTTTGCCAGTCCATCTTGCTGGATTTCTCTGACCTTCCACCTTACCAAAAATGATATCCTTCTTCATTGACTGATCCCTCCTGACAATATGTCTGAAGTATGAGAGACGAAGTTTAGACATCCTGACCTCCAAGGAGCACTCTGGCTACACTTTTTCCAACACAGATATGTTTGTTCTTTTGGCAGCCCATGGCACTTTCAATATTCTCCTCCAACACCATAACTCAAAAGTATCAATTCTTCTAGGGTCTTTTCTTATTCACCATCCAACTTTCGCACACATATAAGGTTATTGAAAATACCATGGCTTGGTGAGGTGCACCTTAGTCCTCAAGATGACATCTTTGCTCTTCAACACTTTAAAAAGGTTTTGTGCAGCAGATTTGCCTAATTCAATACATCATTTGATTTCTTGACTGCTGCTTCCTTGAATGTTGATAGTTGAGCTAAGAAGAAAGAAATCTTTGACAAGTTCAATCTTTTCTCCATTAATAAGAATGTTGTTTACTGGTCCATTGGTGAGGACTTTTGTTTTCACTACAATGGGATGCAATCCATACCTAAGGCTTTGATCTTCATCAGTAAGTATTTTGTGTTCTCTTCACTTTCAGCAAGCAAGGTTGTATCATCAGCATATTGCAGGTTGTTAATGAGTCTTCCTCCAATCTTGATGCCGCATTTTTCTGTATATAACCCAGCTTCTCAGACTATTTGTTCAGCATACAGGTTGAATAAGTATGGCAAAAGAATACAACCCTGACACACACGTTATCTAATTGTAAACCATTCAGTGTTCCCATGTTCTCTTTGAACAACTGGCTCTTGGTCTCTGTACAGGTTCAACACACACACACACACACACACACACACACACACATATCTTGGTGTGGTGTTGTTGGATAAAGAAATGGACTCTAAGGTCAGTTTGAACCACAAACTGAAGTTAGAACCACAGTTTGAACCACAAACTGTAGGCAGTTCAAACTCACCCTCTACTCCTTGTAAACCCTACATATATTCGTTATGAGTTATTGTTGTCATGTGCCCAAAAGTTGGCTCATAATGAATCTTAGTGACCCTGTATATATTTTTCTAGGAACAACTGATGGTTTTGAACTGAAAACCTTGTGGTTCACAGTCAAGTAATGTTTCTACAGCAGCACACCAGGAATCCTATATATACAGAGTCGTTGTGGCATTGTAGGATACGCATTGGGCTACAAACAGCAAGATCAATGATTCAAATCCACCAGTTGAGCCTCAGAAGAAATATGAGTTTGTATGTACCCCAAAAAAGATATACAATGTGGAAAATCTTTGATGGTTAGTGGTTGATGGATATGTGCTGTGGAGTCGATTCCCACTCATAGCAACCCTGCATAGGGTTTCTGAGGCTGTAAATCTTTATGGGAGCAGAAAGCCTCATCTTTCTCTCATGGAAGTTTTGAACTTCTGACCTTGATTTAAGCAGTCTGACTCATAACCACTACCCTACCAGATCTACCAGAAAAATCTTTAGGAGCAGTTATGTGCTATTGTATAGGGTCATTATAAGTTGGTATTGACTTAACAGCAATATGTGTTACTTGTTTACTGTTTATACATATTTTGTTCTAGTTGTTAAGTGCTGCTGAGATGGTTCTGATTCATAGC
>NW_006408816.1:1986879-1987602 GCF_000296735.1 Chrysochloris asiatica
ATACAAAAACTGCTGCAACCATACATTGACAGAGAACTTCCAGAGATTTAAACTGGATGTGGAATGAGGGATATAACTGCTGATTTCAGATGGATCTTAACTAAAAACAGATTACCACAAAGATGTTTACCTGTACTTTATTGATTACACAAAGGCTTTCAATTTTGTGAGTCATGACAAGCTATATTGCAGAGAATGACCATTCAGGAACACTTAATTGTGCTGTAGATAGACAAAGAAGCAGTTGTTCGAACAGAACACAGGAACACTGTATGGTTTAAAATTAGGAAAGATATGTGCCAGGGTTGTATTCCTTCACCATATTTATTCAATCTGTATGCAGAGCAAATAATCCAAGAAACTGGATTATATGAAGAAAAGAATGGCATCAGGATTGGAGTAAGGTTTATTAACAACCTGTAATATGCAGATGATACAACCTTGTTTGCTGAAAGTGAAGAGGGTTTAAAATACGTATGAAGATCAAAGATCAGAGCCTTCAATATGGGTTGCATCTCAGTGTAAAGAAAACCAATAAACAATATTCATGCAAATGGAGAAAAGATTGAAGTTGTCAAAGACTTCATTCTTCTTGGATCAACTACCAACACTCAAGGAAGCAGCAGTCAAGAAATCAAACGATGTATTGCATTAGCCAAATCTGCTGCACAAGAACTTTTTAAAGTGTTGAAGAGCACGGATATCAGTTTGAAGACTAAGTTG
>NW_006408816.1:1988552-2023231 GCF_000296735.1 Chrysochloris asiatica
TAAGGTGGATAGTCAGAGATAAAGAGAAAGACCCCTAATAAGATGAATTGGCCAAGTGGCAGCATTGATGGACGAAAGCATGGCAACAGTAGTGTGGTTGACCCAGAATCAGACAGTGTTTTGTTCTGCTGTGCATAAATTCGCTGAGTTGGTACTTGATGGCACCTAACAAAAACAACAACCTGTATGGTGTTCTTGATGTCATCCCACAACTCTTCTGGTCTTTGGTCTTTAGTGTTTAATGTATCAAAGCTGTTTTTCAGATGATCTCTAAATTCAGGTGGGATATATTAAAGGTTATATTTTGTTTCTCATGGACTTGTTTTCATTTTCTGAAGAACATGAAGGAAAAAGCTGAAACTTCAGTTTGAATTTGCATGTGAGCAATTGATGGTCTGTTCTACAATTTACCCCTGGCCTTGTTTTGACTGATGATATGGAGCTTTTTTTCCATCATCTCTCTGCAGATGTAGTCAATTTGATTTCTGTGTATTCCATCTGGCGAGGTCCATATGTATCATCATCTCTTATGCTATCAAAAGAACTTATTTTAAATGAACAAATCATTGATTTTGAAGAATTCTATCATGTGATCTCCAGCATAATTTCTATCACCAAAGCCATATTTTCCACTGATCCTTCTTATTCTTTGCTCCCAACCTTTGCATTCCAATCCCCTGGAATGATCAATACTATTGATTGCATGTTTGATCAACTTCAGATTGAAGAAGTTGGTAGAATTCTTCTATTTCATCCACACTGGCTTTAGTGTTTGCTGTGTGAATTTGAATAATAATGGTATTAACTGGTCTTCCCTATAGTCACATGGATATTTTCATATCACAGACAGCGTTGTACTTCATGAGTGATCTGGATATGTTCTTTTTGACAATGAATGTAACACCATTCTCCATCAAATTTGTCATTTCCCGAATAGTAAACCATGTGATTGTCAGAAACAAAATGGCCAATACCAGTCCATTTCAGCTCACTATTGCCTAAGATATCGATGTTCATGCATTCCATTTCATTTTTGACAATTTCTAATTTTCCTAGATTCATACTTCATAAATTCCATATTCTGATTATTAATGAATGTTTACAGCTGTTTCCCTTCACTTTCAGTTGTGCCCCATCAGCAAATGAAGGTCCCTAGGGCTTTACTCCCACAGGCTAACCTCCATTCGAATGATCATAGTCAACTCTATTTTGAGGAGGCAGCTCTTTCCCAGTGGTATTTTGAGTGCCTTCCTACCTGAGGGGCTCATTTTCCAGCACTATATCTGTGTTTTTCTTCTATCCATAAGGTTTTCAGTAACTAAATAGAAACAGTCATCACTCCCACTTCCTAGTCTGTCTTCATCTGGACTCTCATCTGAAACCTGTCCATCTTGGGTGACCCTGCTGGTATTAAAAAAAAAGACAAAAAAGAATAAAAGACACAATGAAAATGGAAGCTATGGTCTAATGCAAATAATGTTGATTAGGCAAAAAGAGTTGAGAGAGATATAGATGGAAAATTCTTTACAGATACACACAATATTCTTCACAGAACTAGTTACCTGGTTCATAGAGAGTCCTGTAAGACTAATTGCTAATCCACTAGTAATGATAAAGATAGTGAAGGGTCTCTTCCATGCTGTGGTACAAAACCTTGTGGTTTAAGGTCAACAGCCCACACAACGTACATACAAAGTCAGTTCCTGAGAACTCTTGGTTAGTAAAAGTTCTAAACAACCTAGAAATAGATGTGTCAAGAGTTCTAGTTTATGCTACAGTGAATTTTATCTTTTGTGTTCGTGCTTACATATATACTTTATAGATACACTCGGGGAATATTTTTCTCTTGAACTGGATGCCATTTTCAATGGGAAATTTCTCTACATTTCCCATTGGACTTTACACAAACAGGACCTGGCAAGTGATATTAGTTTGAACAGGGCCTGGTAATTTCTTCAAAATGGTTTCCACTATGGGGAAATAAAAAATAATCAATAATAAAATTAATAATTGAGAATGCTTGTTTTATAGTAATTGCTTGAGATTAACAAAATAGTTTGAAAATACTGATTTGTTTTAAAAATTAAAATCTTTAATTAATATTTTTAATTTAAAGTTAAATTTATTTTTTTAAATAATTAAGATGTTTTTATTATGCACTCAGTGAAACTTCCGTTGGTTAAAAGGCAATTTAATTCAGATCCAAGAATAAGACTGATAATTAAGAGACTAAATCCATCCATTTCACTGGGCCTACTTATCTGTTTTAGCAACTTCTGGGAAAAGGAAATTCAACTTCAGCTAGTCCAGGAAAATCCAGTACTTTTTCAGTCACGAGAGCTTTCCTAAAGATGAGTCTGAACCTAGTTTTAAGGACCAAAAAGTTCTACACTACTCATTATTCCACTGTTCTGCTTCTTGAATCAAATGTGCTCTTTTAGTTTCTAAGGTGAAGTTTTCCAGTGCCTGAGTTTATTACCATACATTTTCATTTAAGCAGATTTTCATTTTTTTGTATACTCTCTTCTCCCTTCTTTTTGGTTCTTCTGCATGATTTCCCTATCTTCACTGTCTGTCTGTTTTGTGTTTTCCTGTACATCTTACAACAAGCTTGCCTATTCACAGCATATCTATTCTCCTCAGGAGCATTTAAATGGCTTGTTGTTTGCAGCCCGCTGCACTCGAGGGCTGCAAATGGAAATAAGAGGAGGGCTTGTGGACATTTCACATTGTCCTTAAATATCTAGGGAGCAACACTGTGATGAATTAACTGCAGATTGTAAGAAACATAGGGATGACTAGATATAGTCTCCTTTTCTAATCCATGTTATACAATTTTTGTGATGGAATTTTTCTGTGATTCATCTGGCTCCCTTTTTTGCTCCATTTCATGAAACAGGCTAAAACACAGTTTATTTGTCTGCTGTGAAGTGGCTTGCATGAAAATTGAAGCTTGTATCATTTATCTGGTCTCACATGAAAATAGCAGAATTAAACATCTATAATAATTTAGATTAATTTAAATTTTCCCTTTTCTATATTTTTTTATTTTCAAAAGATGGTCATAACTATGTCCAGATATCTGGCTTCTTGTTTTGCTCTGCTTTTTCTCTTAGATACGTGATAGAGTATCAATTGCTGTATTAACTTGAATGCTCTGAATGCTATCATCAATATAACTTTCAATTTTAGAATTGACCATAGGAAATTACCTCCTATAAGGCTTCATTTCTTTTCTTTTAATCATAAGAGCTATCATAGTTAAGTGTGCATTTGATAACAGCACTTTCAAGATATGATTTTCAGTCTATCTGCCTTTGCCTGCCCCATACACACTCTGTAAAACAATACAGGATGCCTCTTCTCTTACTCCTGCTTACACAGCTTTTCAGATGGTCGTAATCAAGATTCTGTAGCTTTCTCTATGATGTTATGTTCTTTACATGACATCTAGAAGCCAAAATTGATGTGAGCCATAATTAATCTTTCCACATGGCTATGCAGACACTTGGTTTATTAAGGATAAGAGTCACATAGTCTGAATACTTAAACTTAGAGAACAGCCCAACACCAATCTATATTCTGAACAAGGCACAGTTTGATCCTATCATCCTGAGGCTATAGTAGATAATGGAAAAGAAAGTCTTATGAGGAACGAAAAAAGAAACATAAATAAGGATAAAACTCCTTTCTTTTGAGTTTGTATTTTATATGCAATAATTTCTGCTATTAATTTCCACAAATTGTGAAATAATCTAATTCGTGTTCCTGATATTTATCCATGAGAGTGAAAAACCTGCTGGTAATCAATAATGTAAATATAAAATGGCTGATTAAATGTTCTTTTCTTTTCCATCAAAAATTTTAAGGGCAAAATGGATTCTATTGTCCCATATGTGTTCTCAGAGCACTCTTCTGACTCCAGCTTTAATCTGAAAATTCACAGAAGCCACAGAAAATAATTTAATTCATGTGAAGGATCATTGATACTGTCACCGCTTGGCTATGCAGCAGCTTTCTGCATGTTTTCAATATCCTTGGTAAAATAAATATCAGGGCCACAGAATAACTATAATTGGAATTAAGGAAATGCTACAAGTCTGATTTCTAAATAGTTTTAATACTAACATGTATAAACCAATCATGTTTTACAACTGAATCATAGTCATAGATAAAAACCTTTAAAATTCATAGATATTATGGTAATCTTAACAACATCATCTATCAGGGAACTTCAGAAAATTTGTGCAAAACTGGAATTAAAAAATATTATAATTTCCATGAACTTCAATATATATATTTAATATATATGTACACATTTGTTTCTAAGCCAAACCTTTTTGCTACTAGGATTCCACTTCAAACATAAAAAAATAATTTTGAAATCAGTGATAATAACTAATTTAGTAGACATCTTCCCACATTATTGAAGCTTTGCACCAAGTTTACAAGAATGATGCCTCACATGAAACAACTATTTTTAGATGGATAAAGTATTTTAATGAAGGTCAGAAGGACCTCAAAGATGAGCAAAAGAGCAAAGACCATCAGCTTTAAATAACGAAGACACTGTGACTGAAATTCAGAGACTGATGGAAGAAATCATAATCAAGGATGAGTCTTGGATTTCCCAAGAAGATCCAGAGAACAAGATCTAATCAAAACAGTAGCTTCCAAAGAAATCTATTATGCCAGTTAAATTCACACGTTAAAGGGGTCAATGCAGAAGGTTATGTCAACTTGTATTTTGAGATTCCAGGGAATAATCTTGATAGATTTTTCTTTCAAAGAACACAGGAAGATAACAAGGCTTATTAAGAAGTTTTGATAAAGTTGAAAATGACATTGGTAAGAAAAATGTCAGGCAAGTTTGCCAAGGACTTTTTATTATCAGGACAATACTGTATGAGGGTAGCAAGGGCTCTTTTACAAGAATTTCATTAGGAAACTTTACCCCATCCACCCTACATCCCTGATTTGTCTTTTTAGACTTGTTTTTTCTTAACAAACCTCGAAGAATATGAGACTGCTGTCTCATTGTCTGAGTCTACTATAGTTTACTAACTCATTTCCTGTTGATCAACAACTAAGACTCCCAGATTTTCTATTGATATACAATACCATGACTCCTGGTGTGGTGTTGTAGGATGAGCACTGGACAGTCGGTAGTTCAAACCCAAACTCCTTGGAAAACCTACATAGGGTCTCTATGAGTCAGAACTGACTTGATGGAACTTAACAACAACATACATTATCAGGAGTCCTGTTGTGGCACTGTAAAATAACCACTAGATTTCAAAGTATGTTTGAACAGCAAGATCATGATTTAAACCCACCAGCCACTCCTTGGAAAACCTGTACAGGGTCACTATGTGTCAGAACTGACTGGAAGGCAGTTAACGGCAGTAACATACAATACCTAGATGAGTATCTTCATAAATATACAAACATTAAATTGTGTAAATGTTTTCTAAAAGATATACTGACTAATATTTCCATGTTATAAGAAACACATGCACAAAATTTTGTTAAATATTTTCAAATGACTTATCAGAATGGCTACTTAACAGCAGGACATGAACTTTCCTGGATACTCACATTCCTGTGAATAATTAGAATTACTCAAATTTATAATTTTCACCACTCTAATGAATATAAAATTAATTATGTATCATTTTGTTATAATTTTCAATCACTTTCATTAACAAAAATGTAAAAATAATTTCCATATGCATGTCAGATATTTGTTTCTTCTGTAAATTATATTTTCAGTTTTTTTGTTCTTTTTATTATTAAGCTTCTTGTATTATCATGGTGAGTGCTATTATTTACACATTCTCTGTAATAACAGTTTTTCAGTTTTAGATATTGTAAATGTATTCTTTCAATCTGTCCCTGTCAAATGATTCTTCATTTTCGTATGATCAAAGTCATCATATTTTCAGTTTATTATTTTTTCTTTTTGATATTTAATATATGTGTTACAATACTCCTAGATCATGAATATCTTCTTCTGAAGCTTCTTTAATATTTAATATGCAAACTTCTACATTTCAATATATTAAAAGGAGTTTGCTGAGTTTTGTGTTTTTTCAAATCCACTTTCATAATTTGTAGATTAAATTTGAAACAAATTTAAATGTTTCCATACATGATGTTATTGTTGTTGTTGTTAGGTTCTTTCAACTCATTACCAACTCATAGCAACCCTATGCACAATGGAATGAAACACTGCCTGGTTCTACAACAAGTTCACAATCATTGCTAGGCTTGAACCCATTGCTGCTGTCACTGTGCCAATCCAGCTCACTGGGCCTTCTTTTTGCTGAATCTCCAATTTATTAAGCATGATGTCCTTGTCCTTGTCCTTGGTACTATGTCCAAAAGATGAAAGACAAAGTCTGGCCATCCTGGCTTCCAAGGAGCATTCAGGCTGGTCTTTTTCCTATACAGATTTGTTTGTTCTTTCGACAGACCATGATACTTTTACATTCTCCTCCAACACCATAACTCCAATACAACAATTCTTCTAAAGAAAAACTTAGAAGTTTTTCTTATTCATTATCCAACTTTCATACGCACATGAGGAGAGTGAAAATATCATGACTTGAGTCAGATGAGATGAACTTTAGTCCTCAAACTGACATCTTTGTTCTTGATCACTTTAAATAGAACTTGTGCAGGAGATTTGCCTAATGCAATACGTCATTTGATTTTTTTGACTGCTGCTTCCATCAGAATTGATGGTTTATTTGAGCAAAATTAAGTCTTTGACTACTTACATACATAGACTCTATGGGATAAAGCACTGGAATGCATGGTCGGTATGAACCATAATTCAGCGGTTCGAATTCACCAGCTAAATATTTTGTTAACTTGGCAACCCTATACAGGATTACTATGAATTGGAACCGACTCAAAGGCACTTAACAACTACAACATACCTAGACAAATTTTTTTTGCATATATTTAAAATAATTTGGTATGTTGTTGTTGTTGTCATGTGCCATTGAGTCAGAACCGACTCATAGTGACCCCATGCACAGCAGAACAAAACAATGTGTGATCCTGGACCAACCTCACTACCGCTGCCACACTCGATGCCATCAATAATGTCACCTGGCTGACCCATCACGTGAGGGTCTTCTTCTTTTTCTCTGACCCTCCATCTTACCCAGCATGACATCCTTTTCCAGCGACTGTTCCCTCCTTACAATATGTCCAAAGTATGAGAGACAAAGCTTAGCCATCCTGGCCTCCAAGGAGCACTCTGGCTGCACTTCTTCCAAAACAGATCTATTGGTTCTTTTGGCAGTCCAGGACACTTTTAGAATTTTCCTCCAACACCACAATTTAAAGGAATCAATTCTTCTATGATCTTCCTTATTCACCATCCAGCTTTTGCATCCATATGAGGTTATTGAAAATACCATGGCTTGGGTCAGGCGTACCTTTATCCTCAAGGTGCTATCTTTGCTCTTCAACACTTTAAAAAGTTCCTGTGCAGCAGATTTGCCTAATGCAATACGTCGTCTGATCTCTTGACTGCTGCTTCCGCGAGTGTTGATAGTTGATCCAAGAAGAATGAAGTCCTTGACAACTTCAATCTTTTCTCCATTGATAAGAATGTTGTTTATTGGTCCAGTGGTGAGGATTTTTGTTTTCTCAACACTGAGATGCAATCCATACTGAAAGCTGTGTTCCTTGATCTTCATCAGTAAATGTTTCAAGTCCACTTCACTTTCAGCAAGCAAGGTTGTATCATCTGCATATCGCAGGTTTGGTATATTTGGTATTATTTGGTATATTTTAATAAAATTAGAAAGTTTTACCCAAAATTTTTCCCGTGCATTTTTTGGATGATGGATTGGTTCTCAAATCCTAAATAATTTTGTTACTAACGAAAATAGTATTTTATTTTCTATTAGATTGTTGTTGTCAAAGGAAATTAATTTTTTGTTTCAAGCTGATTATTTATCCACAGAATTTGCTAACCTCTGTTATTCTTTTTAATAGTTGCTTGTTTCTGATGGTTTTCTTTTGGGTAATCACTTCATCTCAGGCTAGATTTATTAGCCTTAGGAAATGTGCTATAAGTTAATTATTTTTGCCTCTTGTAGTTTCACTCCTTATCTCCACCTTATCTGTCCTGAGAGTCTGACTCACAGAATGCATTAGCTGGTTTCTTTGCCTTCTGGCTTCTGATTGAATTTGGCTAATGGAAGTTACTGGCAGGAGATCACAGAGTAACAGAAGAGTGAGTTTGGGGTAATGTATTTATTTCCCTTTCAGTCTTGCTACTATTCTAGTAGTGGTTGAATTCCTCTAGTGTTGATCACAACTCCTGTTAACACTCTTTTCCTACAGCTATTAATTGTCTCTCTGGCTCTGGTAAACTTTTATTTTTCTGTTGAGGCTTAGAGGTGGTAATGGCTTACGTTATTGCTGCTTCTGATATCTTCTCCCATCACTTATTAGTTTCCCCTAACCCTATTAACAAAGTATGAAGGCAAGAGTTAGTAGTGGGCATCTGCCACACTCAAAGGGAAACGGTGCTAATTACATCCACACATGAATGATACAAAGCTTTTGGGATCTTCTTTTGTTGATGTGGCATGATTCAATTTTTTGTTCTGTTGTACATAGGACTCTGTGAGTTGGAACTGTCTCCATGACACCTAACAACAACAGCGTGAAGAGGTTTAGAAGAAGTACATGGTGGAAGTAAAAGGAAGATTCAGACTTATCTCTAGCTACTCCCAACTTCTATGTTGAATGTAGTAAGGAGCTGGGTGGGAGAGAAGAAATAAATAAGCTGGGTATGTATTTTCCTCTGAAACCCTATACAGAGAAGAATGAAGAACAAATCTTCAGATAGTGATGAAAATGAAGCTGAGAAAAACAAAAAATTACTGATATATTAAAAATGTATATATTAAAAATGGTTGTACATTTCTCACCCACATGTCTTTCATATAAATCAAGCATCATAACATAATATCTTTTAGGAAACATGGTATCAAGAGCATCTTTTGGAAATATGCAATGAACATGTCATGGGCAAAATGGCAATTACATAAGATGCACCAAAATCATTACGCAAAAGGTAAACACAAACAAAAACCTTCAAGAACACAGAGAACGTTTCTGAATGCTACAGAGGAAAAGCAACAACAAGAAGAAACAAACAAGCGATAAATTAAAAAAACAAGGGATCTTTTCCCAAAAGATTAAAAATTGAAAAAAAAACAAAACAAAAAAACAACCCACAAAAAACATGGTATGAATAGGCAAGCACTACTGAAGAAATGAGTCCCTGGATGGAGCAAAAAGTTAAGGTGAAGGTTTGAATCTACCCGGTGATGCCTCAGAAGAAAGACTTAATAATCTGTTTCTGAAAACTCACAATCATCAAAACCCTATGGAGTACAGTCCTACTCTGAAATTCATGAGGACACCATAAGTCAGAATGTATTATATGGCAACTCATTTGTTATTTCATTTTATTGAGAATTTTTTTTCAGAAAAGATTGTTACTGTCATTAAGTGCTGTCAAACTGGTTCTGACTCATAGAGAGCCTAGGTAGGGTTTCTAAAGAACAGCTGGTGGGTTTGAATTTCTGACCTTGTGGTTCTTTATGTGTATTCAATTTCATTTTTTGACAAATCCCCATTTTCCTAGATTCATACTTTGCACATTCCATATTAACATTATTAATGAATGTTCAGAGCTGTATATGGTGTGCCTGACCCAAGCCATGGTATTTTCAATAACCTCATATGCATGTGAAAGCTGGACAGTGAATAAGGAAGACTACATGTAAAAGAATTGATGCTTTTGAGTTATGGTGTTGGAGGAGAATACTGAAAGTGCCATGGGCTCCCAAAAGAACCAATAGATCCGTTTTGGAAGAAGTGCAGCCAGAGTGCTCCTTGAAGGCCAACATGGCCAAACTTCATCTCTCATACTTCGGACATATTGCCAAAAGGGATCAGTCGCTGGAAAAGGATATCATGTTTGGTAAGGTGGTGGGTCAGAGAAAAAAAGGAAGACCCCTCAGCGAGATGGATTGGCCAAGTGACAGCATTGATGGACTCAAGGGTGGCAACAGTAGTGAGGTTGGCCCAGGATTGGGCAGTGTTTTGTTCTGTTATGCATAAGGTCGTTATGAGTCAGTACCAACTCGATGGCACCTAACAACAACAATTCTCATTTTGAGTTATGCCACATAATAAAATGGAAGTCCTAAATACTTACCTCCATCCAAGTCATTAAGAGCAATTCTAATTTGAGGAAGCAACTCTTCCCTAGTCATATTTTGAGTGCATTCCAACCTGAGGGGGTCATTTTCTATTACTGTTTCTGACAATGTTACACTACTAATCACAAAATTTTCAGTGGTGAACTAATGCTGGAGTCCTGGTGTGGCAATGTGGATTAATGTGCTGGATTGTAAAGTTGCTTTAAACCACAAGGGTGGCAGTTCAAGCTCATCAGCTGCTCCTCAGAAACCCTATACAGGGTTGCTATGGGATGGAATCAACTCGATAACACTTAACAAAAACACTAACAACTATTCAGAAGTGGCACACATCTCCTTCCTAGTTGCTTATGAGTACATTCTAACCTGAGGAACTCAATGTCTGGCACAATATCAGATCATACTCTACTGCAATTCGTAAGGATTTTGGTGGCTAATGCTTTGAAAGTGCTCTACTTCTCCTCTTCCCTAGTCTGTTTTAATTTGGAAGCTCCAATGAAACCTCTCTATTGTGGGTGACCCTACTAGCATTTAAAACACTTGTGGCAAACCTTCCAGCATCACAACAAAAGACAAATTACCATACTATGACAAACTGACAGTGTTTCATTGATTAGGCAAAGGCATCAGTCTGTGTATATCATAACAAACAATAGATAACAATGTGAAAAATGGATATTCCAGAACACTTAATTGTGTTCATGAAGGACCTATGAATAAATAAAGAGGCAGTCATTAGAACCGATGTAACATTGAAATGTTCAAAATCATGAAAGGTGTGTATAACAGTTGTATCCTTCCATCATACTTATTCACTCTTTATGCTGAGTAAATAATCTGAGAAGCTGATTATATGAAGAAGATTATGACATCAGGACTGGAGGAAGACTCATTAACAACCTGTGATATACAGATAATACAGCTTTGCTTGCTGGAAGTGAAGAGGACTTGAAACACTTTACTGATTAAGATCAAAGACTATGGGTTGCACCTTAAGGTACAGAAAACAAGAATCCTCACAACTAGACCAGGAAATAACATAATAATAATAGCAAAAAACATTGAAGTTTCAAAGACTCGTTTTGTTTGGATCCACAATCAAGATTCATGGAAGCAGCTACTAAGAAATCAAATGATGTTTTATATTAGATATATCTGCAAAACATCTCTTTAAAAAGTAAAAAATTCACTTTGAGAATTAAGATGTTCTGATCTTAGCCATGGTATTTTCAATCACATCATTTGAGTGTGAAAGTGGAACAATTACTATGGAAGACTTTAGAATAACTGATGCATTTGAATTTTGATGCTAGTGAAAAATACTGGAAGTACTATGGGGTGCCAAAGCACAAATGAATCTGTCCTGGAAATAGAGCAGTTAGTATGCTCCTTAGAAAAGAAAATGGTGTGATTTCTGCCCTTGTACTTTGTTCATGTTTTCAGGAAGGATCAATAAGTATGAGTTTAAACTAACTCAATAGCACCTAACAACATCAAGAACATGCATATGTTTGTTGTTGTTGCTGTTAAGTGCAATCAAGTTGGTTCTGAATCATAGCAATGCTGTATAGCATTCCTAAGGCTGCATATTTGCAAGAGTGAAGAATTTGATCCACACAGAGTTGTTGAAGGGCTTGAAGCACAGACTTTGTGGTTCAAAGTGAAGTGCTTATCCTGCAGAGTCAATGCGTTCCTGTATACATACATACACACATTTGTGCACACACCTATATATATATATATATATATATGTCATAAAGTCAGTTAGGCTCACAAGGACCCTGTATAGGGTTTATTAGGAGCAGCTGGTGGGTTTGAACTGCCAAACCACAGACCATTGAGACAGTTCTGAAACATGGAACCCTCACACTCAACAGTATGAAACACTGTCAAGTCCTGTGCCATCCTCATAATCATTGTTACGCTTGAGCCACTGCTGTTGCCACTGTGTCAACTTGTGTTGTTGGGAGATCTTTCTCTTTTTTGTTGACCCTCCACTTTGATAAGCATGATGTTCTTTTCTGATAATATACCCGAAGTATGAGAGCTGAAGTGTTGTCATCCTGAGTTACTTATTACAACACATCCTGGGTGTACTTATGACAACACATATTTGTAATTGCATTGTCCATGCATAAGACTAATGAAAATACCAAGGCTTTTGTTGGGTACATATTAGTTGTCAAACTGACATCTTTGACCTTGAGCACTTTGAAAAGATCTTGTGCAGCTGATGTGCCTAATACAATATGTTTTTTGATTTCTTGATTTCTGCGTCTGTGAGTACTGTTAGTGGGCCCAAGCAAAATTAAGTATTTGAAAACCTCAATTTTTTCTTCATCTGTCAAAATGCTATTTATTGGTCCAGTGCAAATGAAGATCCTTAAGGCTTTGCTCCATTTTCATCATCTCAGTCAAGTCTACTTTTAGAAGGCAACACTTCCCCAATCAGATTGTGAGTGACTTCTAATATGAGAGCTCCTCTTCCTGCATGCTATCTCACAATATTCTGGAGCTATTCATATTGTTTCAATATTCTATATTCTGGATGCTATTTGAAAGTGTTCCTCTGCTATTAATAAGGTATTCAACAGCTAAAGTTCTTCCTGGAAACTCAGCTGAAACCTGTCCCTGATAAGTGACCCTGCTAGCATATAAAATATCAGTAGCATAGCTCCAGGATCACAGCAACACAAAAGTTCCCACAGAACAACAAACTGACAGACATATCCATATACGGAGTCCTGATGTGGCCCTGTGGATTAATGCACTGGAATGAAAAGTCAGTTTGAACTATAAGTTTGGCAGTTCAAACTCACCAGCTGCTCCTCAGAAACCTTATAGAGGGTTACCATAGGTCGGAACCAACTCATTGGCACTTAAAAACAACAACATAAGCTCTTGACTTTAAGGTCAGTTTTAACTGAAAAGTTGGGGTTTCAAACTCACCAGCTGTTCCTCAGAAACCCTATATAGTGTCACTATAAGTAAGAACTGACTTGAAAGCACTTAACAACAACAAAACACATATATACATACAGCATTAAACATCCATTAACAATCGGCACATGAAATGTACAAATTATGGATGTTGGGAGATTGGAAGTTGTCAATAATAAAATAGAACACATAAACATTGATATCCTAGGTATTGGTGAGCTGAATGGACTGGTATTGGCAATTTTGAATCTGACAATCACATGGTTTACTATGCCAGGAATGACAAATTGAAGTGGAATGGTGTTACATTTATCATCAAAAAGAACATTTCAAGATCTATCTTGAAGTATAATGCTGTTTGTGATAGAATAATATCAGCAAACCTACAAGGAAGACCAGTTAATTCAACTATTATTCAAACTATGCACCAACCACCAAAACTAGTGAAAACTGAAGAATTCTACCTCAAATTCCTCAGTCATAAATTGATCAAGCATGCAATTAAGTTATATTGATAATTACTGGTGATTGTAATGCAAAGGTTAGAAACAAAGAGAAAGACCAAGTAGTTGGAAAATATGGTCTTTTTGATAGAAACAATGCTGGAGATCACATGATAGAATTTCGCAAGTCCAAAGACTGGTTCATTGAACATATACTTTAAAAACAACATAAAAATCAACTATACATGTAGACCTCATCAGATGGGATACACAGTAATAAAATTGAGTATATCTGTAGAAAAAGAGAGTTTAAAAGCTTCATAACACCAGCCAAAACAAGGCCAGGGAAAGACTGTGGAACAGACCATTAATTGCTCATATACAAGTTCAGGGTGAAGCTTAAGAAAATTTAAACTAGTCCACAAGAGTCAAAATATGACCTTGAATATGTTGTTATTGTTAAGTGCCGTTGAGTCATTTCTAACCCATAGCGACCCTGTAGAGGGTTTCCAAGAAACTATTAATGAGTTTGAACCACCAACCTTGCAGTTCAAACTGACTTTGAAGTCTAGCACATTAACCCACAGCCCACACCATGACTCCAACCTTGAATATATTCCACCTTAATTTAGAGGTTATCTGAGGAACAGATTTGATGCAGTAGACACTAATGACCAAAGACCAAAAGAGTTGTGGGATGACCTCAAGAGCATCATGCAGAAAGAAAGCAAAAATGTCATTGAGAAAACAAGAAAGAAGGACAAAACCAAAATGGATATCAGAAGAGACTGAAACTTGCTCTGCAGCATAGAGATGCTAGGGCAAATGGAAGATGTGAAGAGGTACAAGAGCTGAAGAGAAAATTTATAAGGACAGTTCAAGAAGACAAAGTCCAATATTCCAATGAAATGTGCAAAGATCTGTTAGAAAACCAAAAGGGGAGAACCCGCTCAGCATTTCTCAAGTTGAGGGAAATCAAGAAAAATTTCATGCTGTATTGAAGGATTCTATGGGGAAAATATTGAATGATGAAGAAAACATCAAAAGAAGATGGAAGCAATACACAGAGTCACTGTACCAAAAGGAACGGTTAATGTTCAACCATTTCAAGAGTTAGCATATGATCAAGAGCCAATGATCCTGAAGGAAGAAATCCAAGGTGTATTGAAGTCATTGGCAAAAACAAGGCACCAGGAACTGATAGAATGCAAATTGAAATCTTTCAACAAACTGAAGTGGTAGAGGAAGCACTCACTCATCTATGCCAAAAAATTTGGGTGACATATACCTAGCCAACTGATTAGAATGTTGTTGTTGTTAAGTGCTGTCAAGTCGGTTCCAACCCATAGTGACCCTGTATAGGGTTTCCTAGGAGCAGCTGGTGAGCTTGAACTGCCAACTTTGCAGTTCAAACGGCTTTGCACTCTGGCACATTAACCCACAGTGCCACACCAGGACTCCAATGGGTTAATGTGCCAGACTGCAAAGCCATTTGCACAGTAATTAAAAAACAGCTGAAACCATACAATAATAGGGAACTACCAAAGATACAAGCCAGATTCAGATGAGGACATGGAGTAAGGGATCATTGCTGATGTCAAATGGGTCTTGGCGGAAAGCAGAGAATACAAAAATATGTTTACTTGTGTTTTGTTGACTATGTAAAGACTTTCCATTGCATGGATCGTGACACGCTATGAAGAATACTGTGGAGAATGAGTCTTCTGAAACTCTTAATTGTGCTCATAAGGAACCTGCATATAGACCAAGAGGCAGTTGTTGGAATAGCACAATGTGGTTTAAAATTAGGAAAGGTACACACCAGAGTTGTATCATTTCACCACAATTATTTAATCTATATGCAGAGCAAATAATTCTAGAATCTGGAATATATGAAGAAGAAATTGGCATCAGGATTACAGGGAAACTAATTAACATCCTGTAGTATGCAGATGATACAACCTTGCTTGCTGAAAGCTAAGAGGACTTAAACTACAAAACCTACAGCCTTCAGTATGGATTGCACCTATTTGTAAATAAAACCAAAATCCTATCATTGGACCAGCAAATGACATCAAGATAAATGGACAAAAGATTGAATTTTTTTTTAAGACTTCATTTTGCTTTAATCAACCATCAACACTTATAGAAGCAGTAGTCAAGAAATCAAATGGCATATTTCATTAAGCTAATCTGCTGCACAACACCTCTTTAAAGCATTCAACAGCAAATATTTCAGTTTGAGAACTATGGTGCTTGTGACTCAAGCCACAGCATTTTCAATAACCTCATATGCATGTGGAAATTAGACAATCAATGAAGAAGACCTTAGAAGAACTGATGTTTTTGATTTATGGTGCTGAAGCAGAATATTAAAAGTACTATGAACTGCCAAAAACAAACAGATCTGTGTTGCTAGAAGTACAGCCAGAATGCTTCTTAGAAGCTAAAATGGTGAGACTTGTTCCATAATACTTTGGACATATTAGAAGAAGGGACCAGTCTCTGTTAGAAGGACACCATGCTTTGTAAAGTGGAGGGTCAGTTAAAAAAGAAAGATCCCCCCCCCGCCACACACACACACAATGAGATGGATTGGTACAGTGACAGCAGCAATGAGATCAAGAGTAGCATTTATTGTGAGGTTGGCGCAGGACAGGCTGTGTTTCATTCCATTATGTATAAGGTAGCTATGATTTGGTACCACCTGAGCAGCACCCAAAAACAATAACAAAATATACATATGTAAATAGAGTTGTGGTATGACAATGTAGCATAAGCCCTGGACTTCTAAATGCAAAGTCCATTGTTTAACAACACTAGCTATTCCTCATAAACCCTATATAGTTTTTCTATGTTTTGGAACTGACTCAGTGTCACTTAACAAAAAGAGAGCTACATTCAAAGACACTTAACAACAATGTATGTATATAATCAATTTTCCAGTGAATTGAGTTCTACTAGTAAGAACTTAAAACAAAACAAACTTTTTACCATCTTTTGAAAGAGTATTTACATTTTCACAGTTAAAATAAAAGTAAAATGTTCAATTTGTTATATGCCAAAGTATATGGAGAATATGGTAACTGGAGAGTCTGGCTCCAGTTTTTACGTTTAAGTACTGACTGCTTCCAGAGAGCCCTGCCACTTCCCTATCTAATTAAGGAGAAGGACAGATTTTACAGTTATTTCTGAGACACAACTTTAGGAAGTTTGATTTTTTATCTGATTACTCAATACCCAGTCTCTTTGTTGGCACCACTGTGCACCTCATCTTTTAGTATTATCATTGCTTGAGTAGAGTAGAAAGTTGGACCATAGTTTAAGAAAATTTTGGCTTACTAGTATATTTAACTTAAAATGTGCCCTAGATCCAAAGCATCAAATGAATGCATGTTAATTTTTTTATTAGGTACCATGGAGTAGGGCCCCACTCACATAGACCTTATTTATATCAAACAAAACGGTACATTTCTTTCTCCATCTTCACAAATATTGATTTGCTTGAGCCCATTGTTACAGTAATAATGTCACTTCATCTCATCTGATTTACAAAACATGTTTTTCTCCAGTGATTGGTTCCTTCCTCTGACAAGTCCAAAGTAAGTAATATGAAACCTTGAACCAAAGTAAGTAATATGAAACCTTGAAGTCTTACCATCCTTGCTTCTGCTTGTACAAGTTTTCTCTGCTTTCCATTTCATTTTCATGTGATTAGTTCTGATCAAATTGTATGGCTTAGTGGGTGAATTGTGTGTGTGTGTGTGTGTGTGTGTGTGTGTCAGGGTGAGCGTGAATTGGTGTTTTTTTGCTGTGTGTTTTTTTCTTCAGTTAAAGTATGGCTATTTTTTCTGTTCTGATTATCTCACTTTCAAATTTTGTCTATTAGCCAACACTGTTGCTAAAACTCAGCTGGTTTCTCCACCCTGTGTCTATATACATAGTTGGTTGTTTATGGGCTATTGAGTCAGTTCTGATGCCACCAGAAATCTTTGGAGTAAATTATTTGCTCTGCAAGTCTACTCTCTCCTGTGTACTGTTGTGGTTTCCAGCAGGTTTGGAGCCTGGCCTGTTATTTTTGAGCCCTCAGGTTTGGAGCCTGGCCTGTAATTGTCAATTGCTTTCCAAGCTCCTTTATGAAAGAACCAGCCTCTCTTGGACAGGGAAATGGGACAAGTGGTTTCTGCTCACATGCTTTGGTCATCAAAATGGTTTCTGTGGTTATAAATTTTTATGAGAACAGAAAACCTCATCTGCTTCCTGCTTAGTGACTCGCAGTTTTGAATTGCTAACCTTGTGGTTTGGAGCCCAATTTGTAACTCACTACATTATGGACAACATTGTGAAGTATTAGTATTCCAGAACAATTAATTGGGCTCATGAGAAATCTGTACATGAACCAAGAGGCGGTTGTTTGAACAGAACATTGGAACACTGAATGGTTTAAAATTACAAAAGGTGAGCGACAGGGTTGTGGTCTTTCACCATACATATTCAACCTGTATGCTGAACCAATAATCAGAGAAGCTGGGTTATATGAAGAAAAACATGGCATCAGGATTGGAGGTAGACTCATTAACAACATGTGATATGCAGATGATACAACCTTGCTTGCTGAAAGTGAGGAGGACTTAAAATACTTACTGATGAAGATCAAAGAGCACAGCCTTTGGTATGGATTACATCTCAAGGTAAAGAAAAAAAAAAAAAAAACACCTCACCACTGCACCAATAAACAACATTCTTTCAACGGAGAAAAGACTGATGCTGACAAGGACTTCATTCTTCTTGGATCAACTATCAACACTCATGGAAGCAGCAGTCAAGAAATCAAATGACATATTGCATTAGGTAAATCTGCTGCACAAGACCTTTTTAAAGTGTTGAAGAGAAAAGATATCAGCCTGAGGACTAAGGTGCGCCTAACCCAAGCCATGGTATTTTCAATGCTTCATATATGTGCAAAGTTTGGACAGTGAATAAGGAAGACCATAGAAGAATTGATGCATTTGAGTTATGGAGTTGGAAGAGAATATTGAAAGTGCCATGGGCTTCCAAAAGAACAAACAGATTTGTGTTGGAAGAAATGCAGCCAGAGTGATTTTTGGAGACCAAGATGTCTAAACTTCATCTCTCATACTTTGGACATATTGTCAGGAGGGACCAGTCGCTAGAGAAGGATATCACATTTGGTAAGGTGGAGGGTCAGATAAAAAGAGGAAGAACCCCAGAAAAATGGATTGGCAAAGTGGCAACATCAATGGGCTCAAGTGTGGAAACAATTGTGAGGTTGGCCCAGGACTGGCAGTGATTTTTTTCTTCTGTACATAGGGTCGCTATGAGTCAATACCAACTCATTGTCACCTAACAACAACAACAACACACTACCAGGACTCTTTGGAATAGACAGCTCATTGCAAATCAATGTTGTATATAATATATTTATATATATGGTACAGAATTAAAATGAGGAATCCTAATTTACAGATGTAATCAAATCTGACATAATTCGTGACAATAAATAAGATCAGAATCCACTATCATCCAGTTAATTTCAACCCAGAGTTACTCTGTAAGACAGAGCAGCACTGTTCGATAGGGTTTCTGAGACTGAAAATCTTCTTATAAATAAATTGGTCCTCTTTCTTCCTTGGAGTGGTAATGGATTTCAACCACTGACTTTTTGGTTAGAAGCCAATGCTTAAACTAACAATGCTACCAGACCACTTGGGAGTCAATTACTTGGTGTGCAAAATGTCTCTATTCTGTGTACTGCTGTGATTTCCAGAAACTGAGCCCTCAGGTTTGGGCTGTCATTTTTAATTACTCTCCAAGCTCCTCTGTGAAAGGCCTAGCCCTTCCAGGAACAAGAATAAGGTGCAATTGGTTTCTGCTAACACCCCTCGAACATCAAAAGGGTTATGTTGCTGCATATCCCATCACCATCAGTGAGCAGGGCATTGCTCTCTTTGAGAAGGAGACCCTGTAAAGAACCTGGTATCTTGGATTTATTCTCTTGGAGCTTGTCTTTTGAATTAGAGTCTTGGGTTCTGATGGATGAGGTCCTGTCTTATTCCTCTGGATCACTTGCCCAAGACTGTAGCAAGGTTTCTGCTGCCTAGAAATGAAGCAGAATGCTTCCTCTAGTTCCTCTAGTTCTGATGACAGGTTGGCCTTTGTAGGGGATTCCTTCCTTAAGGCTTTTGCAAGAGCTGACAATTTTCTGGGTTTGTCTATCTGAATCTACACACAATATTCTGAGAAGCAGAGATCATTTAGAATGTGGGCTGCACTTTTACTCAGTAGTACCATCTTTATAGAATCTCTGTAGGCTTTTTTACACCAGCTTTAAATTGCGATAAAGTGGGTATCACAAAAAAAACCTCTTCCAAATAATACCAGGATTTCCTGATCATCTGTATATATTTCAAACCAGCACAGTGTTGTACTGAAATTTTTTATATTCTATGCTGTTTCAATGTTTTTCTCTCTTTCAGTGATGTTAGTTTCATAGCAATAACCAGAAAGATATTGATCAATCTGTAGTCCATTTGATGATAAGCTCACTTATACAGCAGATACAATTATTTGACAAATTTTCATAGCTGATATTTCTCATCATCAGAGAAGGACACTAATATAGCATGATTTTCTTTTCCTGGCTCTTTTCCAAAGAAACCATCATTTTTTATATGTATAAATCCACCAAGGTTTATACTTGACAACCCATTCAATTGCTTCATCTTCAAAAATGTCAGCTAGGTAACAAATTTGGCCAGCTCAGAAGGCAATTTTTTCAGTTTTCATCCAACTGCAGGAATAGAAGCTGGATCCTTAATTCCAATTAACTTCATGCAATTCAACCTATAACAACTACAACATGCCAGATCATAAATTACCAAATCCATAGTTCATCTTATTTTTGGTTGACAATTTTTATATTTAGGTATTATATTTAGATCTTTGATCCATCTTGAGTTTATTTATGAATATGGATGCTATTAAGGTCCTGTTTCATTTTTGTAGAAGTGAATATCCTTTTTTGCCAGAACCATTTATTATAGAATTATGTCTCTCCCATTTAGTGTGTTTGGCTCTTTATCAAGGCTTTGCTCTCTGGAGGTGGTTGGATTTACTTTTGGGTTTTCAATTCTTCTCCATTGGTGTCTTTGTTTATGTTCCAATACCTGACTGATTTGACCACCATGGTTGTGTAGTAGGCTTTGAGAATAGGAAGTGAGAAAACCCCTACTTTGTACTGTGCCACTTTACTAAATCTTTTCATTAGTTCCACTAATTTTCTTGCCATGGCTTAGAAATTTTTTATGTATGGGACCATATCATTGGCAAAAGTGTTTTAATATTTCTTTGCCAATTTGGGTATCTTTAATATCAGATGGATTTTACATAACTGTTTCCATATTTGCGTAGAAGTAACTCAGATATCAATTGTTAGAGTGACAGAATGGCGTGCTGTTCATTCAGTTCTGACTCATAATGACCCTGCCTAGGCTATATAAGGTTGTAAATATTTACGGGAGCAGAAAGTTTCATTTTTCTCCCATGCATCAGCTGGTGGATTCAAATTGCTCACTTTATGGTAAGGAGCCCAATGCACAGCCATTATGTTATCAGGGCTCCTAGGGTGAAAGAATAACAGCTAATCTTCAGATATTTGAAAAGTTGGTAGATCCCTAGAATGTTAGGTTCATAAAGGTAGGTGTTATGGATTGAATTGCGTTCCCATGAAATATGTGTGTTAAGTTGCTGAGTAGGTTTGAACGATAAGGTCAGTGGTTCAAACTCACCAGCCGCTCCTCAGAAACTTGATACAGGGTCACTATGGGTAGAAACTAACTCAAAAGGACTTAACAACAACAACATACTCGTGACATCATTTGGATGTCATCTTTGTTGTTCTAATGAGACTTTATCAATGCAGGGATTATCTAAAATCAAATGACTTTTGAAATATAAAAGACAAGATTAGGCACAGAAGCAAGCAAACACATATGAGAAAAGATAACTGCCAAGACACATGAAGCTAGTCAAGGAGCCCAAGAAAAGAAACTGAAGAGAAAAGCTTACTAATATAGGAAGTCTTCACCATGGGATGGTGCTATCAATTCAGATTTCCAGTCACCTAACGTGGCACTTGATACTGAAAGAGGAAGTCCAAGGTGCATTGAAGGAATGGGCAAAGAACAAGGCACCAGGAATTGATGGAATAAAAATTGAAATCTTTCAAGAAAGTGAGGTGGCACAGGAGGCACTCATTAATCTCTTCTAAGAAATTTGGAAGAAAACTATCTGACTGACTGATTGGAAGATATCCATATGTGTGCCCATTCCAAAGAGAGGTGACCAATTGGAATGCAGAAATCATCAGACAATCTCTTTGATATCCCATGCAAGTAAAGTTTTGCCAAAGGTAATACAGAAACGGCTACAATCACACATTGACAGAGAACTTCCAGAGGTTCAAGCCAGATTCAGAAGAGGCCGTGGAATGAGGGATATCATTGCTGATGTCTAAAGGATCTTAGCTGAAAGCAGAGAATATCAGAAAGATGTTTACCTGTGCTTTATTGACTATGTAAAGTCTTTCAATTGTGTGGATCATGACAACCTATGGGCAACATTGCAAAGTATGAATATTTCAGAACGCTTAATTGTGCTCATGAGGAATCTGTATCTGACCAAGAGGCAGTTGTTTGAACAGAGCATGGGAACACTGAATGTTTTAAAATTAAGAATGGTGTGTGACAAGGTTGTATTTTTTCACCATAATTATTCAATCTGTATGCTGAGCCAATTATCCAAGAAGCTGGGTTATATGAAGAAAAACATGGCATCAAGATTGGAGGAAGACTCATGAACAACTGCGATATACAGTTGCTACAACCTTGGTTGTTGAAAGTGAAGAGGACTTAAAACATTTACTGATGAAGATCAAGAGCACAGCCTTTGGTATGGATTACATCTCAATGTAAAGAAAACAAAAATCCTCACCACTGTACCAATAAACAACATTCTTATCAATGGAGCAAAGATTGAAGTTGTCAAGGACTTCATTCTTCTTGGATCAACTATCAACACTCATGGAAGCAGCAGTCAAGAAGTCAAAGGACGCATTGCATTAGGCAAATCTGCTGCATAAGACCTTTTCAAAGTGTTGAAGAACAAAGATGTCAGCTTGAGGACTAAGGTGTGTCTGATCCAAGCCATGATATTTTCAATAACCTCATATGCATGCAAAAGCTAGACAGTGAATAAAGAAGACCGTAGAAGAATTGATGTCTTTGAGTTACGATGTTGGAGGAGAATTGTGAAAGTGCCATGGGCTGCCAAAAGAACAAACATATATGTGTTGGAAGAAGTGCAGCCAGAGTGCTCCTTGGAGGCCAGGATGGTCAAACTTTGTCTCTCATACTTCAGACATATTGTCAGTAGGGACCAGTTGCTAGAGAAGGATATCATTTTTGGTAAGGCGGAGGGTCAAAGAATAAGAGGAAGACCCAACCAGATGGAATGGCAAAGTGACAGCATCAATGGGTTCAAGTGTGACAATGATAGTGAGGTTGGCCCAGGACCAGGCAGTGTTTCATTCTGCTATGATTCGGTACCGACTCAATGACACCTAACAACACAACAACAAATATGGCACTGTGGGTTAATGTGCAGACTGCAAAGCCATTTGAACTTCAAGGTCATGGTTGAAGCTCACCAGCCACTACTCAGAAACCATTCATAGTTTTGCTATGGGTTGGAATCGACTCAACATCACAACAAGGACCTGTAAGAATGGAGTCCTGGTGTGGCACTGTGGGCTAATATGCAAGACTGCAAAGTCATTTGAACTGCAAGGGCGGTGGTTCTAGCTGACCAATTGCTCCTTGGAAACATTATACAAGGTCCCTATCGGTTGGAATCGACTCGACAGCACTTAATAACAACAACAACATGTAAGAACATAAATTCCCTTTTATTAAAGTTACCCACTTATTCTACTTCTGTTATAGCAACACTAACAAATTAAGATCATGTGGCTTTTCATTTATTTTTGTCACTGAAGTGTCTCAAGAATGTAAACAATACATAGAAATTAGTAGATTAATCATAAAAATTTAATGATGAAAAACACTGAAGAACAGAGCTGAAATATACAAGAAATACAAAGTTCATTTATCTTGAATCTGAAAAGTGATATTCATCAAAATCAAAATGTATGACAAGCGATACAATCTAAAATTTAGGAAAATAGAAACCTGCTATCTGAAATATTTTGTTATAAAATTATTCAAATACATTAGGTGATTAGAAATGGTCAAGAGTCTGATAGTACAAAACAAATAAGACAAAAAAAACCCCCACATTTTATCATCTGGATCTAAACCAAGTTTCCTTAACTAACAAAACATAGACACAAGTACCCCATTACTGATGTCAGGCTATTTTGCTAGTCACAAGATATTCGTGGCTTTACTCATAGATTTGCTGCCATATTATAATAATTCATAAAGTTTTTTGCTTATTTTTTTCATCATTATTCCATATCCATTCCTACAGTTCTTGTAGAAGCCCAGGTAAATGTCTTGAAATGCACAAGTTTAAAATATGATAAATCATACATAATCCTGAAATCAAATTTCCTAAATTACAGAAACTATAGAATTAGCTCTTATTTTGTGAGGAAAAAATGTGCAATCAAGGTACTAGTTTTGATTAGAAAGTCTAAAAATGGGCTAATTACATTAATAAATCTTAGAATATAAATCTATACTTCCTTTGTAATAAAAGATAAAATAAAGTTGGATTTTTCACCATGATTATTTGGAAGCTCACCAAGATTTACATTTGTACTTATCAGTTTCTAAAAATAGCTAGAGATATTATATTACTTTCTATTCAACTGTCTTAGATAAAAAAATATAAAGTATAAATATATCGAAATTAACAAATATCACTCAAGAGACTTTAAGATTCATTGGAATAATTTATGGTTTGTATTGGCATAACATGTACTCTTATCTAAATAAAAAGTCAAAAGCTTTCAAAAGTGTGTTGCGTTAATAATAGGTAAAACAAATGTATGTTTATCTATTCGCCTATAGGAGCTCTGGTAGCATAGTGGTTACGAATCGGGCTGTGAACCTTAAGGTCAGCGGTTCGAAACTACCAGCCGCTCCGCGGGAGAAAGATGAGGCTTTCTACTCCCGTAAAGATTTACACCCTCGGAAACCCTGTACAGGGTCGCTATGGGTCGGAACTGACTCGATGGCACTTAACAACAACAACAATAGGAAAAAAAAATTAATCAAATAATTTTTCATGTTTTTTTATTTGTATTTTATGTTGATTATAATACTTTATTGGTTCACTGATTGCTATTTATGCCAAATTAACTATAAGTAGTCTGGTAGTGTAGTGGTTACGAGTTGGTCTGTCAACCTCAAGGTCAACAGTTCAAAACTACCAGCAGTTCCACAGAAGAAAGATGAGGCGTTCTGCTCCCCTAAAGATTTACAGCCTCAGAAACATTGTGCAGGGTCACTATGAGGCAGAATCCACTCCACAGTACTTAACAACAACAACAACAACAACACTCAATTATTTGGATTTGCACATAAATGTTTTACAGAGTTGTACTTTGCATATATTTTTTTAACTATTATTGTTGTTAAGTGCAGTCCAGTAACTTCTGGCTCACAGTGATCCTGTTCCCAAGTTTTAAATCTTTTTGGGAACAGAAAGCCTCAACTTTCTCCTGTAGAGCAGTGAGTAGGCTTAAACTGTGATCCTTCTGGTTCTCATTTCAGCTCTTATCATATACAGCCACTGTCCTCTTTATTTAATTATAATTGAATATATAAAAGTATATGCAAAATAGCATGTTGGACCACAAGATCAGTTTGAACTGCAAGGTGAATTCAAACCTATCAGCTACTCTTAGAAACCCTACACAGGGTCTAAATGAGTTGGAACAACTAGATGGCACTTAACAACAAGAACATATGCAAGATGGAGTCCTGGTGTGGCCCTGTGGAATAAAGCACTGGACCACAATGTTGGTGTGAACCACAGAATCAGTGGTTCAAAATCACCAGCCGCTCTTTGCAAACCTTAAGTTGTTGTTGAGTGCCATCGAGTCAGTTCTGACCCCTAACGACCCTGTATAGGATTTCCGAGGACCAGCTGGTGAGCTTGAACTATCGACCTTGCAGTTCAAATGGCTTTGCAGTCTGGCACATTAACCCACAGTACCACACCAGCAAACCCTATACAGGTTCACTAAAAGTTGGAACTGAACCCACGGCATTTAACAGAAACAACAATCTGCAAGATGGTTTTAGAAACTTTCCAGAAAAATTTCAGTTTATCCACAACATTTTGAGGCTTCCTATACATATAATTATGAAGTTGGTTCAAGACCTAGCAGTATTTCGTTCTGCTGTACATAGGGTCGCTGTGAGTTGATACTGACTCAATGGCACCTAAAAACAACAACAACACATACACACGTGAAGGAAGAATGTGAGAAATATTTCAGCTTTCTATATGATATTAATTTAAATATGGTTTTTAGTATTATACTTCTATTTGGAGAAACAACATAACGTATTTTTAAATAATGATTTTTAATTTTTACCGGGAGTCCTCGTGTGACAATGTGGTATAATGCACTGCATTGCAGGGTCAGTTTGAACCGCAAGGTCCATGGTTCAAATTCACCAGCTGCTCCTCGGAAACTTCATACAGGGGTCGCTATGAGTTATAAACTACTAGACAGCACTTAACAGCAACACATTTTAATTGACTTTCTTATTTGTAAGATACAGATTTATTTTGGAATCCTTGGATGGTGCTATAGGAGAACCACTAGACTGATAACCATAAAGCCAGTGGTTCAAACCAATCAGCTGCTCTTCAGAAGACTATCAGAGCCCCTATGAGTTTAGACTAACTCAAGCACTCAACAACAACAACAAAGTTTATTTTAACATGAACTGGGTATCACAAAATTATAGTAGATCCATATCATCAACCAAAAAAATGCTAGGGCCAGATTGTGGAACAGATCATCAATTGCTCATATGCAAATTCAGACTAAAGATTAAGAAAATGAAAACAAGTCCACGAGAGCCAAAATATGACCTTGAATATTTCTCACCTGAATTTAGAGATCATCTGAAGAACAGATTTAATGCATTAGACACTAAAGACTGAAGACCAGAAGAGTTGTGGGATGACATCCAGAATATCACACATGAAGAAAGCAAAAAGACATTAAGAAGAGAAGAAATAAGAAAAAGACCAAAATGGATGTCAGAAGAGACACTGAAACTTTCTCTCTGGAGTAGAGATGCTAAAGCAAATGGAAGAAATGAGGAGGTGCAAGAGCTGAACAGAAAATTTCAAAGATAAGTTGAGAAGACATAGTCAAATATCACAACAAAATGTGCAAAGATCTGGAATTAGAAAATCAAAAGGAAAGAACATGCTCAGCATCTCTCAAGATGAGGGAACTGAAGAAAAAATTCAAGCCTCAATTTCCATAATTGAAGGATTCTTTGGGCAAATTATTGAATGATGCAGACAGCATCAAAAGAAGATGGAAGGAATACAGAGTCACTGTACCAAAAGGAAATGGTTGATGTTCAACCATTTCAAGAGGTAACATATGATCAAGAGCCAATGATACTGATGGAAAAAGTCCAAAGTTCATTGAAGGAATTAGCAAAGAACAAGGCACCACGAACTGATGGAATACAAATTGAAATATTTCAATCAAGTAAGGTGGCACCAGAGGCACTCACTCATCTCTGCCAAGAAATTTGGAAGACAACTATCTGGCCAACTGATTGGAAGAGATCCATATCTGTGCCCATTCCAAAGAGACATGATCCAATGGAATGCAGAAATCATCAGACAATGTCTTTGATCTCCCATGAGAGTAAAGTTTTACTAAAGGTAATACAGAAATGGCGGTAAGCATATATTGACAGAGAACTCCCAGATTCAGAAGAGGCCGTGGAACAGGGCATATCATTGCTGAAGTCCGATGGATCTTCGCTGAAGGCAGAGAATATCAGAAAGATATTTACCTGTGCTTTTTTGACTACACAAAGTCTTTTGATTGTGTGGATCATGAAAAGCCATGGACAACATTGTGAACTATGAGTAGTCTGGAACACTTAATTGTGTTTATGAGGAACCTGTACATAGAATAAGAGACCGTTGTTCAAACAGAACATGGGGACACTGAATGGTTTAAAATTAGGAAAGGTTTATGACAGGATTGTATTCTTTTGCCATACTTATCAGACTGTACGCTTAGCAAATAATCTGAGAATCTGAGTAATATGAAAAAAAAAAAAACATGGCATCAGGAAGGGAAGATGACTCATGATATGTGATATGTAAATGATACAACCTTGCTTGCTGAAAGTGAAGAGGCCTTAAACTACTTACTGATGAAGATCAAAGACCATAGCCTTCTGTATGGATTTGCATCTTACTGTAAAGAAAACAAAAATCTTCACTACTGGACCAGGAAACAACATTCTTATAAATAGAGAAAAGATCAATATTCATGGAAGCAGCAGTCAAGAAATAAAACAATGTATTGCATTAAGCAAATCTGCTGCACAAGACCTTTTAAAGTATTGAAGAGCAAAGATGTCAGCTTGAGGACTAAGGTGTGCCTGACCCATGCCATGGTATTTTCAATAACTTCATATACATTCAGAAGTTGGACAGTGAATAAGGAAGATCATAGAACAATTGATGCCTTTGAGTTATGGTGTTGGAGGAGAATATTGGAAGTGCCATGGGCTGCCAAAAGAACAAACAGATCTTTGTAGGAAGAAGTGCAGCCAGTATACTCCTTGGAAGCCAGGATGGCCAGTTTTTGTCTCTCATACATTGGACATATTGTCAGGAGGGCCCAGTCACTGGAGAAAGCTATCATATTTGGTAAAGTGGAGGGTCAAAGAAAAAAAGGAAGGCCCCCAGCGAGATGGATTGGCACAGTGGTGGCATCAATTGGCTCAAGCGTGGCAACAATTATGAGATTGGCCCAGGATCAGGTAGTGTTTTGTTCTGTTGTGCCTAGGATCACTATAAGTTGGTATCAACTTGATGACATCTAACAACAATGACAACAAAACAATCAATACTTATTTTATCCTCTAACAGGTATCCATTGATACTAAATTTTAAGCACTCCTTATATATATACTGTCATATAAGCAAAAAAGATACAAAACAACAACAAAAAAATGTTTTACGTTATATCTTTACTAATGAAAATAGAGGGTTTTCATAAAATGCAATAAGGTACACACAATCTAAAATCAAACCAAATCCTGTTAGTCTGATCCTACTCATAGTGTTTACATTTGCAGAGTTATCAAAAAAAAAAAAATAAAAAGAAAGAAAAAGAAATGCCTGGAAATTCCTCCTACAGTCCTATTTACTCTCTACTCTGCTAGGTTTGATAATTCATTATAGTGAACACACAGAACTCACAAACAACACTCACTGTTATGTGATTTATTAGAGAAATTAACAGGTTACAGTGCAGGACCAGAAATACTCAGGAATATTCATTCAGTCAGGACAACTTCCTACTCATGATCTTGACCTCTGCCCAGTCCCAGCAATCTTACAAAGCTCTGTTAGGGCTTTTGAAAAAAAATAAAATGCTCGTAGCGCACATCCCTCCACCATAAGTCTTAGCTTGAAGGCACTATTTTCCAGCTCCAATGGGGCAGCCAATATAGCTCGCCTAATTGTGTACACGGAAGCACCCTATTCTGCAAGCAAGTTTCCTGTGCAAAGTTCCTCAGCTTTACTTGTTCCATGGGCTGGAAGCCCACTGCTCTGTATCATTGGTTCTTAATGCTGCTGGTGCTGCTCCACTGCCACTCCTCCAATGTCACAACTCTCTGTTTCTGGGCCAAGATGATTCAATGCTCAGGGCTCTCAAGATTGAAAGAACATGCTCCACTCCTAGTTCTTCTTCCTTGATGACAGTAAGATTCCTTCTTCTGAGACAGCTCAATTTATACCCACATTAGAACTCCAAGATTTTATAATCAAAATTAACTCTCTTAACTACTCATAACTGAATTACAGCATCCTATCAGCATCTTTCCCTACTTTCTCTTACCTAGACTTGTTGTTGTTGTTAAGTGCTAACAAGTCATTTCTAACTCATAGTGACCCTGTATGGAGTCCTGGTGTGGTGCTGTGGGTAAGGGTGCTGGACTTCAGAGTCAACTTGAACCACAAGGTCAGCAGTTCAAGTTCACCAGTTGCTTCTCTAAAACCCTGTACATATTCACTATGGATTGGAATTGACCAGTCAGCACTTAACAACAACCACAATTACATCAGAATCTTTCCCTACTTTCTCTTACCTAGAGTTGTTGTTTTAATTAAGTGCTAATGAGTCAGTTCCAACTCAGTGATCCTGTACAGGGTTTCCGAGGCTGTTAATCTTTGTATGAACAAAATGTTTCAACATTTTCCCACAGAACAACTGGTGGGATAAAACCAATGTGTTTTTCAGAAAAGCACATTGCTTATCCACCATGCTTCCCTACCTGGACCAAACAGGGCAAAAATGTTGCTTGGTGAGAGTACAAAAACTGTGAATAGAAGAGCAATATGTATATATTCCCTGCACTGCAAAAGTAAGACTGCATTCCTTAAAGTATTTAAGGTTGGTACCCTACAGGAAGCAGATTGTCACAAATGTCTTCTGAGAAACCTCTGGGTAAGTTCCAACTGCTTTTATGTTCAGAATTGAGCACTTAACTGTATCACACAAAGTTCTCATATAGATTCATAAAACTCAAGTATACCAACTATTCTAAGCTTCTATCTTTACACAAATATTTGCTAAGTTTCTGTCTTTACACAAATATGTTTCTGTTTATTACTATTTAAGCAAATAATTCAATTACACAAAATGCTTATCTATAAACATATATGTAACTAATACTTATAAACACAATATGGAGATCAGCATTATGATTTATAATGTGCCTTTCCATTAGGTATTTAAATTTACTTTATAAATATTTAATGAGCAACTACCATATATTTGTTTATTGTTAGATATTGTGGAGTCGTTCTGACCTTAATGTCTCTGTCGTTCTGACTCTTAATGAAGCACTGGTAAACACTGGGCCGCAAGTTTGGTTTGAACTTCCAGGTCATTTGTTCAAACCCACCACTGCTCCTTGGAAACATTAAACAGGGTTGCTTTGAGTTAGAAATGAGTCAATGGTACCTAATACACAACAATTACTATATTGAGTCCTTGTGTGGTACTATGGGATAATGAATAGACTTCAAGGTCTCTTTGAACTGCATGATTGGCAGTTCTTTCAGGATTTTCATTCCTGATTTTCAGATATAGGTCATTAGGATTTTCCTCCTGGTCCATCAGGCTTTTCCTCCTAGTCCACCTTCTGTTAAGAACCATTTATTATCACAACAACACACCGACCTCCTCTAATAGAGTCGGGTGGCTACACATGAGGTACATTAGATAATAATCAAATTCGGTTCACCCATATGAAAGGTGAGAATTCTACCACTGATTCACAAATGCATGGTGAAATCTTCTGATTCAAGCATACTTGCATATCATAGAAATTCTGGTGGTGCAGTACTTAAAGCATTTGTTAAACAATAGATTTGCAGTTGAAATACACCAGCTTCATAGGAGAAATATGTGGCAGTCTACTTCCTTAATGAATTACATACTGTAAACATTATGGGGTAGTTCTACTCTTTCCTTCGAGGATTTCCTTGAATGGGAACCAACTCAACAGCAATAGGTTTGATTTTTCATTTGGTTTGTCAAGTCTTTCTGTATTCTATATATCATTGTGATAATTTTGCATTTTTAAAATAAAAATTTCTTTAATAAAACTATGGTGCAGGAATAGTGTCTACATTTGCTTACCTTTGTAATCTCAAGGAGGATCATGACTCCTGGAAGCTAGTAAATGGTCAATAAATGTGCAGATTGCATAGTGGGGCAGCAGTACTTACTGTTTGGTTGTTATTATGTGCCACCAGGATGGTTTGATTCATAGCAACCTCGTAAAGGGTTTCTGAGGAGTGACTGGTGACTTTGAACCAGCAGCTTTGCAGTTAAAATGACCTTGGGGGTCCAGTGCTTATCCTACAGTGCGACAGCAGTACTTACTTGATTGTTGTTGTTGAAAGTGTCATTGAGTTCATTCTGAGCCATAGGGACCCTGTATAGGGTTTCCTAGAAACAGCTGGTGAAGTTGAACCACCGACCTTGCGGTTCAAATCTACTTTGCAGTACATCAGGACTCCACTATAATATATATATCCACAAACATAAATATAAATAGGTACCTCGAATTGGCTCTGATTCATAGTGACCTCGGACACAACTGAATGAAATGCTGCCAAGTCCTGCACTATCCTCACAGTAATTGTTAAGCTTGAGCCCATTTTTGTTGCTGAACTTCCATGATGTCCTTCTTCAGTTAATGGTTCTTCCTGATATATCCAAAGTATGAGAGACGAAGTCTCACTATCCTGGCTTCCAATGAGCATTCTGGTTGTACTTTTTGGAATATAGATTTGTTTGTTCTAGTAGTAGTCCATGGAACTACTAATATTCATCTCCAATACCATAACTCAAATGCATCAAGTCTTCTATGGTCTTCCTTATTCACTGTTCAACTTTCACATTCATATGAAGCTGTTGAAAATACCAGGGTTTGAGTCAGGCATACTTTAATCTTCAAATTGCCATCTTTGCTCTTGAACACTTTTTAAAAGTCTGTTGTGCAGCAACACTTTAAATGTCTGTTGTGCAGCACATTTGCCTAATGCAATATGATGTTTGATTTCTTGACTGCTGCTTCCATGAGAGTTGATGGCTGACCCAAGCAACTGTATTCGTTGACAACTTCGGTCATTTCTCCATTTATCATAATGTTATTTATTGTTCCAGTCATGAGAAATTTTGCTGTGTTTACATTTAAGTCCATACCAAAAGCTTAGATCTTCATCAGTATTTTAAGTTCTCTTCACTTTCAGCAAGAAAGATTGTATCATCTGCATATTGCAGGTTATTAATGAATCTGCTTCCAATCCTGATGCCATGTTCTTCTTCATATAATCCAGTTTCTCTGGATTATTTGCTCAGCATAGACATTTATTAAATATGTTGAAATAATACAACCCTGGCACATACCCTTCCTGATTTTAAACCATTAAGTGTCCCATTGTTCTGATCCAATGGTCTATGTACAAATTCCTCAGAGCACAATTAAGTGTTCCAGAATAATCATACTTTGAAATGTGGTCCATAGTTTGTCATGGTCCACATAGTCAAAAGCATTTCCATAGTCAATAATCACAGTTTAACATCTTTCACTGTCAATGCAATGTTGTAGCCATTTTTAAGTTAGCTTGAGTAAAATTCTACATGTATGTAATATTAATAATGTTTAATTATTACTGCATTCCATTGGGTCACCTTTCTTTGGGATGTTTACAAATATTGATTTCTTCCTATCAGTTGGCCGTATAGCTGTCTTCAACATTTCTCGGCACAGTTGTTAGTGTCTCCAGTGCTGCCTCAGTTCCTGATGCCTTGTTCTTTGTCAATTCCTTCAATGAACCTTGGACTTCTTCCTTCAGGCTCATTGGCTCTTGATCATATGCTATCTCTTGAAATGGTTGAACATCAACCTTTCCTTTTGGTACAGTGACTCTGTGTATTACTTTTTTCTTCCTTTGATGCTTTCTACATCATTTAATATTTTACCTAAAGAATCCTTCACTGTCAAAATTTGAGATTTGAATTTTTCTTCAGTTCTTTCATGTTAAGAAATTCTAAGCATGGTATTCCCTTTCATTGTTTAAGTCAGAAATTTGCACATTTCATTATACTTAACTTTGTCTTCCTGAATGGCCCTTTGAAATTTTCTGTTTATTTATATACTATAGTAGTATGCACACATACAGTGACAGAGAATTGCCAGAGGTTCAAATCAGATTCCGATGAGAAATGAGGGATATCATTGCTGTTGTCAGATTGATCTTGGCTGAAAGCAAAGAATACGGTTAGTTGTTGTTGTTGTTAGGTGCCTTCGAGTTGGTACCAACCCACAGTGACCTTATGCACAGCAGAACGAAACACTGCCCAATCCTGGGCCAACCTCACTACTGTTGCCATGCTTGAATCCATCAATGCTGCCACTTGGCTAATCCATCTTGGGGTCTTCCGTTTTTCCTCTGACCCTCCATCTTACCAGACATGATATCCTCCTCCAGCAACTGCTCCCTCCTGACAACATGTCCAAAGTATGAGAGGCGAAGTTTGGTCATCTTGGCCTCTCAGGAGCACTCTGGTTGCACTTCTTCCAAAATAGATCTATTGGTTCTTTTGGAAGCCCATGGCACTGTCAATATTCTCCTCCAACACCATAACTCAAAGGCATCAATTCTTCTACCGTCTTCCTTATTCACTGTCCAATTCTTATATGTATAGGAGGTTATTGAAAATACCATAGCTTGGGTCAGGAGCACCTTAGTCTTCAAGCTGACATCTTTGTTCTTCAACACTTTAAAAAGGTCTTACGAAGCAGATTTGCCTAATGCAATACATCATTTGATTTCTTGACTGCTCCTTCCATGAATATTGATGGTTGATCCAAGAAAAATGAAGTCCTTGACAACTCCAATCTTTTCTCTATTGATAAGAACATTGTTTATTGGACCAGTGGTGAGGATTTTTGTTTTCTTTACCTTGAGATGTAATCCATACTGAAGGCTGTGCTCTTTGTTCTTCACCAGTAAATGTTTTAAGTCCTCTTCACTTTCAGCAAGCAAGGTTGTATCATCTGCATATTGCAGGTTGTTAAGGAGTCTTCCTCCAATCCTGATGCCATGTTTTTCTTCATAGAACCCAGCTTCTTGGATGATTTGCTCAGCATACAGGTTGAATAAGTATGGTGAAAGAATA
>NW_006408816.1:2023499-2025538 GCF_000296735.1 Chrysochloris asiatica
ATTGTAACCATTTCTGTATTACCTTTAGCAAAACTTTACTCATTTGAGATATCAAAGAGATTGTCTGATGATTCCCACATTCCTTTGGGTCACCTTTCTTTAGAATGGGCACAAATATGGATCTCTTCCAATCAGTCAGCCAGATAGTTGCCTTCCAAATTTCTTGGCAGAGATGAGTGCGTGCCTCCTGTGTCGCCTCACTTTCTGGGAAAATTTCAATTTTTATTCCATCAATTCCTGATGCCTTGTTCTTTGCCAATTCCTTCAATGTGCCTTAGACTTCCTCCCTAAGTATCATTGGCTCTTGATCATATATGCTGCCTCTTGAAACGGTTGAACATTAACCATTTCCTCTTGGTACAGTGACTCTGTGTATTCCCTTCATCTTCTCTTGATGCTTTCTGCATCATTCAATAATTTGCCCAGAGAATTTTTCAATAATGAAAGTTGATCCTTGATTTTTTTCTTCAGAAAGATGTTTACCTGTGCTATATTGACTCGGAAAAGGTTTTCAACTGTGTGGATCCTGACAAGTTATGCACAACATTGCAGAGAATGAGTATTCCAGAACACTTAATTGTGCTCCTGAGGAACTTGTACATAAACCAAGAGACAGTTGTTAGAACAGAAAAGAGAACACTGAATGGTTTAAAATATTAAAAGGTACACTATGGTTGTATTTTTTCACACTACATATTCAATCTCTATGCTGAGCACATAATCTGAGAAACCGGATTATAAGAATTTGACATCAAGATTAGAGGAAGACTCATTAGCAACCTGTATTATGCAGGTGATACATACAGTCTAGCTTGCTGAAAGTGAAGAGGACTTAAAGTACTTAACTGATTAAGATCAAGACCACAGCCTCGATCTGTATCTCAATGTAAAGAAGGCAAAAATCCTCACCACGGAACCAATAAACAACATCCATATATATGGAGAGAAAATTGAAGTTATCAAAGAGTTCATTTTGCTCAAATAAACCATCAACACACATAGAAGCGGCATTCAAGAAATTAAATGATGTATTTCACTAAGCAAATGTGCTGTGCAAGAGTGATTTCAGGTGTTCAAGAGCAAAGATGTCAGTTTGAGGACTTAGCTTTGCCTGATCCAAGCCATTGTATTTTCAATAACTTCATATGCATGTGAATGTTGGACAGTTAATAAGGAAGATTATACAAAAATTGATGCATTTGAATCATAGTGTTGGAGGAGAATCTTAAAAGTACCGCAGATTGCCAAAAGAATAAATGCATCTGTGTTGGAAGAAGTACAGCCAGAATGTTCCTTGGAAGCCAGGATGGATAGACTTTGTATCTTATAATTTGGACATACTGTCAGGAGGGACCAGTCATTGGAGAAGGATATCGTGTTTGGTAATGTGAACAATTGGAAAAAAAAAGGAAGACATTCAACAGGATGGATTGGCATAGTGGCAGCAGCAATAGGCTCAAATGTAGCAACAATTGTGAGGTTGGCACAGGACCAGGCAGTGTTTCATTCTGCTGTGCAAAGTGTTGATGTGAGTCAGTATTGACTTGATGGCACCTACCAACAGCAACAACAACAACAACAACAGTATACACATACATTTCCCACATATGCACATACATACACAAACATATTACGTATGAATTCATTGCTGCAGTTGAAACACACAGGCTTGTAGTCAGAAGTGAAAATTCATTTCAGCAGAGAAGACATCTATGTACAGGCTGTATCAACACTGCTTAGTGTCAAAATGTGGTAAAGGAACTTTTTCTGTGGATCATTAGAATTATTTTGGTGTATTCTCTATAGAGAGGTTTTGCCCAATCTTTAACTGGGTTTTTGTGTAAATAAGCACTGGAATGAGAACCACGAGTTCTACAGTTTGAACCAACCAGCTGTTCCACTAGAGAAAGGTGAGATGTTCTGCTCTCACAAAAATATAAAGCCTTGGAAACCCTATACAGAATTCTTACGAGTTGAAACTGACTCAAGGGCACTTACCAACAAACAACAGCAACAGAGAAACTAAAATCTTTCAAAAC
>NW_006408816.1:2026752-2028812 GCF_000296735.1 Chrysochloris asiatica
TATTATTATTTCTGTTGTTCTTTCTTTCAAGAAGTATCTTCTGTTCTTATTTGCTCTGGTTGGTCTGCATGTCATTTCAAGTGGGAATATCCCACCTCAGAAGAGTCTGGATGGGGCCCCATTCTAATTTTTTAACATCTTCTGCAATCCTTTGTGTTTTACAATTTGTGACCAAATCTTCTATCAGTATCTGAAACTAGACAGGTCCCAACAAACATGTATTGAATGAACTAGGGATAGAACAAATTTAGAATCATGCGCCTTATTATTAGAAACACAAAATAGTCCCTATCTTTTCTTAATCTTAATGAAAATTTCTTCACTTTTTGAAAGTATGAGCATCTTTATTAATTGATTAATGTTAATAATAATGTTGTTGTTGGTGGTGTAAAATTTTTTAGATGGTGTTGTATCCAAAAACAACAATGATAATAAGTGACTCCTCTTCTGTTTTAAGAAATTATATTTCTTGCTACCTTTTCCATATTAAAATATCTAAGGATGTTTCCTCTGTTCACTACTTTTATTTTCAAAACATACCTTTTGAAAGATTTTTATCATTATTATATAGATAATATCCTATTTCAATTTTAATCCATTGCTAGAAATCATTTTAGTTTATTGAATTATTTATCAACGTATTCAAAGTTTTGGTTTGCTTTCACATTTTAAATTCAGTAATCCTACATGAATGTCTGATAAACTTGTCACCTTAAGATCATATTTTTCTATTCCTCAGTTGTATATCCTGGGAACTAAGTGAGTGAAGGAGGGCCAGCAAGCATTACCACTTTCATAAGTCTTTTATTTATAATCTTTCATATATTTAAAAGTTTTCGTTTTGTCCCTCAGGGAATGTTCTTTAATCCATTATGTCTATTTATCATTTAAGATATATTTTTATTTTTTTAAAAAAAGCTAAAAAATAACACAGCACTTTTTAAGGAATGTATACTTTTTTTCCATAAAAAACAAAAAACAAAAAAACTTCAAATACTCTCCAACATTCTGTATTATAGTTGTAGTTGTAGTGGTTAGTGCCATCAAGTCAGATCTGACTCACATAGACCCTGTATATTCAAGGAGCAGCTGGTGGGTTTGAACCATCGACCTTTTAGTTAGTAGTTCAGTACTGATCCTAAGTTGTCATAATGATGTGAATATTAGAGTTGTGTGTTCATTCTCCATGGCTTATGATAAGGTGGACCAGAAACTTTTATGTGCCATAAATCATCAGCTCACTTCTAAAAATGTTACATATTCATTCTTCTCGAAATTACATTGTGACATTTTATCATTTTGGTGCTTCTCATTAATGTATATTAGCCATAGACCAACAATGAAGAATATAATAATTATTCTTAATGGATTATGTACCTCTGGTAGTGTACTGGTTATGAGTTGGGCTGCTAACCTCGAGGTCAGCAGTTCAAAACTGCCAGCTGTTTTGCAGGAGAAAGATGAGGCTATCTGCTCCCATAAAGATTTATAGACTCAGAATCCATATACAGGGTCACTATGAGTCAGAACCGACTCCATAGCACTTAACCAACTAGCCATCCATATCAAACATTGCCCATCGTATCTTATTTTTCTATTTTAACACTAACATGTTCATAACCTTTTAAAATTAGGAAATCTTCTACGTATGATTGCATTGTTATTGTTAAGTGCCATAGATTTGGTTTCCACCCATAGCAATTCTGTATAGGGTTTTCCAGGAGTGACTGGTGGATTTGAGCCACTGACTTCATAGTTAGCAGTTCAGTGCTTCTCCTATAGTGCTACACCAGGACATATATGGTTGTTTTAAAAATTGAACAATTGAATTACAATAATTTATATTTATATATCCATCACTAATAATATTTTTAAAGTGAGCATTCATCAAATTAGGAAATTATATAAAGAATAGTTGCTATTGCTTTAAAATTAACAGACAAATATAAGGATATGTCAAAATGCTATTAGAGAAATTTAGCTGATATAATACCATTTATTATTATTTCATTCACATAAAAATGTACTCCTAATATATTACATTTGGGTGTAATGTCTAT
>NW_006408816.1:2029117-2030577 GCF_000296735.1 Chrysochloris asiatica
TAAATTTGTGTGTAATCTCTAATATACATGTATCCTATATTTATCATGATAATATAAAATATTATATATCACAAATACATGATAGATACATATTATATATGTAAATATATACACACACACACAATTAAATGCTGTTGAGGTGGTTATGACTGTTAGCTACTCTGTGTAAGGTTGTAACTTTCCTGAGGAGTGACTAGTGAACTTGAACTGCAGATCTTGAAGTTCAAAGTGACATTGCAGTCCACTGCAATAACCACAGTGCCACAGCAGGACTCTGTCTCTTTGTGGAACTAAGTCTCCATGCCCAAAGGTCATTACTAAAATAAACCATGATTAATGGTTAAGCTGGAAAGGAGTGATGATAAATTTAGAGATAGGAAATATAGCCAGTATACATGGAGGTGAATGTGCTAGGTGTGTTTAAAGAGCTAAGCAGGGGCTGGACTTTTAAGCCTTTATGAGATTTCTTAAAATTTTGTGCTAAAGAGAGTGAGGAACTATAAAAAATTTTAGACAATAATCAGCTTCTGTGTAAATGATTAATGAAAGGAAAGAAACAGTGGAACTACAAAAAGTAGATAAGAGCATTATTTATGAAAGAACTAGAGAGCATTCTGAAAATCCAACTTCTACAACTTCCTCTCATCTTACGTGTCATTTGTAATTTCATTAGTACTGAAAATAAATAATAAGCAAAATTGTGGAAATGTTAATGTAATGGGGAGAATCAAAATATATATTAGATTAAAATTATAAGGATTTGTTAGAAGACTGAATTAGATAAATCATGGAAAAGGAGATGTCAAGGAAGATTCCCTACTTTCTGGCTGGAGAATTTGAGTGGCTGGAATGTCATTAGTTGAGTGAGATAAGGAACATTGGCAGCGAAATAGATTTGGTCAGTGTGAAGAGGACAAGACTTCAGCTTTGAAAATATATTTTAGGTATCTCTGAGAGAATGAGGTAAAACTGTCCAGTTAGTTTAGAAGAGAGATTTGGTAAATAATCTACATTGTGGACTTGGCAAATTGATAGCATTGCAAATAATTACAGATAAGCTAACCTAGTAATATGAACAGAGATGCTGAATTTAAGATTGTCCAGGATTGATTTTCAAGAAACCTCAATATTTACCGGTCAGGTAGTGTTGAAAGAATCAATAAAAGATACTGAAAAGCCATCAGAAATTAAATATGTCAAACAAGATATAAGAAGTTGTAGAAGATAGTTTTTAAGTGTTCTCTGGATTGAAACAACTTGGATATGCACACTTGGAGTCACACAAAATAGATTCAGATTTGATCAAAGGAACTCTACTTGACGCTTTATTATGTGTATTTTTTTGTTGTTGCTTTTGTTTTTTTAATGGAGGACAGTGAAGCAGTAGTGAACATCACTCAAGGTCTTTGGCAGGATTAAAAGGAGTTTATTTTATTAATTGTGTTCCCAATAGACGACCA
>NW_006408816.1:2033262-2034452 GCF_000296735.1 Chrysochloris asiatica
AAGTTCAGAGTCTTTTCTGACATGTTTTTTGGTGTTTTCCTTCTTTCTTTTCTTCTCAATGACATTTTGCTTTTTCCCTGTATGATATTTTTGATGTCATCCCACAACTCTTCTGTTTTTCACAATTTAGTATCTACCGTAGCAAATCTTCAGATGATCTCCAAATTCAGATGAAATATACTTAAGGTAATGTTTTGGCATTTTTTGGACTTCTTTGAATTTTCTTAAGCGTCAGCCATAACTTGTGTAAGAATAATTGATTATCTGTTCGACAGTTTGCCCCGACCTTGTTTTGATTGATGAAATGGAGCTTTTCCACTGTCTCTTTCCACAAATGTAGTGCATTTGATTTCTGTGTATTCATCTCGTGAGGTCCACGTATATAGTCGCATTTTATGTTGTTGAAGAAAGATATTTGCAATGAACAAGTCATTGGTTTTGCAAAATTCTATCATATAACATTCAGCATCATTTCTATCACTAAGGCCATATTTTCTATCTACCGATCCTTCCTCTTTGTTTCCAACCTTCGCCTTCCAATCACCAGTAATTATTAGTACCTCTTGATCGAATGTTTGATCAATTTCAGACGGAATAAGTTGGTAGAATTCTTCAGTTTCATCATCACTGGCTTTAGTAGTTGGTGCATAAATTTGAGCAACAGTTGTATTACTGGTCTTCCATGTAGGCATATGGATATTATGCTTTCACAATCAGCATTGTACTTCAAGGCAGCTCTTGATATGTTCTTTTTGATGATGAGTGTGATGCCATTCCTTTTCAATTTGTCATTTCCAGAATAGTAAACCATGTGGCTGTCAGATTAAAAATGACCAGTACCAGACATATTAACTCACAAATGCATACGATATAGATGTTTATGCTTTTCATTTCATTTTTTATAATTTCCAATTTTCCTAGATTCATAATTCATAATTCAATATTCTGAATATTAATGGATGTTTACAGCTGTTTCTCTTCCTTTTGCATTGTGCCCCATCAGCAAATGAAGGTTACAAAATCTATACTCTGTTTGTGTTATCATGATAAATTCTACTTTGAGGAGGCAGCTCCTCCCCAATTGTATTTTGAGTGCATGTCAACCTGAGTGGCTGAGCTTCCAGTACTATAGTTGACAATATTTTGGTGCTCTTCATCATGTTTCAATAATCAAAATTATGGTGCTAACA
>NW_006408816.1:2034552-2035156 GCF_000296735.1 Chrysochloris asiatica
TGTTAGGTTCTTCACAACAAAAAACAACTAGTTTCCATGAAATTGATTCTGACACTTGTAATCTTTTGAGTGTCAAGGGAGAACTGTGATCCTTATGTCTTTCAATTGGCTGATTATTTTTTAAGGGGGGTGGTGATTACAAGGAGGCATCAAATATATATGTAAAAATAAAATGAAAAGATAATGAAATTTTTCGAAAGAAAAATTTCCCAAAATTGTGGATACTTGTCTGGGTAGAATTGAAGTTCCAATTTGTTGAATAGCAGTCAAACCATTTGTTTTGCACAGAAACTACAGATGTCTCATGGGTGAAAGCATTTCTCAAAATAAACCTGGTTGATGTGAAAGGTAATGATATTGGGAAGTTAGGTTTCAGAAGTACTGAGTGAGTATATTTGTTGTTGTTTTAATGAAAATGATATGATAACCAAGACAAAAATTATAGAAGGTATTATATTTTAATTAATTAATAAGATAGTATCAGAAAACACCTGCTATCACAGTACATCTGTAAGTTTGCCATATTGTGGTGACTTATGTTTCTGGAAGCTATGCCACTTGTATTTTAGTTAGCAGGATTACCCATGATGGGTATCAAATAGAT
>NW_006408816.1:2035256-2039701 GCF_000296735.1 Chrysochloris asiatica
TGACAATATTTTGGTGCTCTTCATCATGTTTCAATAATCAAAATTATGGTGCTAACAATGTTCCCCAACTATTCATATGTTTTTTAGTAAGTAAATATTCAGAAGTAGTCAGTCTCTACTCCCTAGTCTGTCTTTGTCAGAAAGCTCAGCTGAAACCTTTCCACCATGAGTGACCCTGCTGGTATTGAAAATACCCATAGCTTCCAGAATCACAGCGACATACTTGCACAATGGATGGAAAAACTACCCAGTTGCATGCCAAACTCACAGTTGCTGTTATACTTCAGCTCGTTTCTGCAGCAACTGAGCAACTCCATTTAATTGGTGATCTTCCTCTTTTTTGATGATCCTCCACTTTACCAACCATGATGTCCTTCTCCAGAGACTGGTCCTTCTTGATAATATGTCTGAAGTGTGAGAGACAAAGTCTGGTCATCCTAACTTCTAAGGAGCACTCTGTCTGTACTTCTTCCAGTACAGACTTCTTTCTTCTTCCAGCAGTCCATGGTACTTTTAATATTTTTCTCTAACATCATACCATAACTCAAATGCATCAATTCATATACAATCTTCCTCATTCATTTTCCAACTTTCACATGCATTTAAAGGAATATGTACAAGGAGTATTCTGGCTGCACTTCTTCCAACAGATTTGCTCATCCTCCTGGCAATCCTTAAAAATTTTAATATTCTGCACTAACACCATAATTCAAATATATTGATTCTTCTAAGGACTTTCACATGCATATGAGGCAAATGAAAATGCCATGACTTTAGTCAAAAACACTTTAGTCCTAATGATGACATCTTTGATTGTTAACACTATAAAGAAGTATTTTGCAGCAGATTTACACAATGCGATAGAAGCAAATATTATGTTTCATCAATAACAATTCTTTTTGTCTATTTCTAATGAAATTTACAAGGATAAATCTAAAATGTCTTAATTCTAATCAGTTGTTTTTATAATCAGATTTATCTTTGGGTCCAAATTACCACTGCATCCTTATTCAGGTCCATTGTAGCCAAGGTTGATACCAGGATGGCATTGTCAGAAAAATATTAAAGATGAAACTAAATTTACTAGTATTTTTGTTTCAATTCTGTTTTCAAAACTGCTTAGAGGCCCTTCAAAACATTACCGTTTACAAGATTATCAAATTGGTGGCAAATATTGAAACATTAAAATGTTGAACTGCTATCGTGTTTCATAAATACATTCATAAAGAAAGGCAGAACCAATTAAAAAATAAACTTCTCATGTTCTGTAAGATGAATCGCTGTGAGCCATACAGTAAAAATAATAGAGCTGTCAAAACAATATAATTTCTGGGCACAAACTAAAGCATACCCATTATAATAATAGGATGAAGATTTTCTTAATAAATACATATTCAGAAATGAACTGAAGAGGTAAATACATTTATTTAGAGTTCAGTTCATAAAAACAAATGTCTGCTAAGCAGTTTGCAATATTTGACAAGGGGAAGATTTCTGCTCAGCCATGGCCTCCAATAACTTAAAATATTAGAAGCTATAGACCTTGTTCAGTTAAATGAGTTACCCAAATGTTCACCTTTCACAGATTGATAACCTGACTATAGTCTGAGACACTTTACTATCTGTGAACTGATGAATGATCAGGAATTTAACTTGGTAGATCAGGGACTTTTGCTAAATAAATTAAAGCAAAATAGGAGTAACATCAAGCTGTTGGCTGGTATAATGGGAAGGAGCCTTGTGTTTGTCAAATAATCTCGGTCACTGATTGTTAAGAGATGTGTTCCAATCACATCTAGTTCATTACAAGACAAGGTGTGTACCTGAATCCTGAATGGTAGAAGAAAATTCACTTAACTGAATGAAACATAAGCTTACACAGAAGAAAAACTAGAGAACTACATTTTACCCATATGTGACTTTAAACATGAACTCAAATTATATATACTAATGTTATAGACATAAATTATATATACTTTGAGAATAATACATACTAATGTTATGTTGTTGTTGTTGTTAAGTGCTGTAGAGTCGTTTCTGACCCATAGCGACCCTGAACAGGGTTTCCGAGGCTGTAAATCTTTACGGGAGCAGATAGCCTCATCTTTCTCCCGCGGAACTGCTGGTAGTTTCTAACTGCTGACCTTGTGGTTCACAGCCCAATTCATAACCACTGCACTACAGACATTAGTAAATATAATTTCTATTATTACACATATTAGAGTTCTGGTGTAGTGCTATTGGATAAGCAATGAAGTTTGAACTGCAAGGTCGGCTGTTCAAACTCACCAGGCACTCCTTCGAAACCCTATAGAGGGTTACTATGAGTTGGAACCAACTCAATGGCACTTAATAACAACAATAATAAATATATTGGAGTCCTGGTGTGGTGCTGTAGGATTAGCACTAGATTGCAAGGTCAGTTTAAACTGTAAGGTTGGCAGTTCAATCTTACCAGCCACTCTGTCAAACCCCTATACAGGGTACTGTGAGTCAGAACTGAATCAACAGCACTTAACAACAGCAACATTATATATATTAGGTCAGTGGTTGGAGTCCAACAGCCACTACATAGAAGAAAGAGGACACTTTCTGCTTCTGAAAAGATTTATAATGTCATTATGAGTTGGATTCTATCTGACAGCCCTTAACAATAACAATATCTATAACAGGAATTCAGTGAAAAGACACAATAACAGAGTCATTCCATACAGATTCTTTCATTTGTGAAGCAAAGGTAAAGAGGTATGTCTAACTTAGGTTGATACCCAGTAAAGAGTTTGGGAACTGCTTGTTGTGTTGTTGTTAAGTGCCGTTCAGTCAATTTTAACTCACAGACACCATGTAGGGTGTCTGAGGAGAGGCTGAGGAGTTTGAACTGCAAACCTTGCAATTCAAACTGACTTATCCTACAACACCACATCAGGACTGCTTAGCAGAGGTGAAACATTAGTATCAAAGCAGGTGAAATATGGTGAATTTTTTAGAAATATGTTGAGTTATTTAGAAGAGAGTCCATTGAGTTAAAAAGATTACTGCTGAATTAGGGAATTTTAGATGAATCCAGATGATTAGACAGCGATTAAGCAATAATTGGGAGTTCGGGGTAATTAAATGATTAAAACACAAATCTGCTAACCTGAAAATTGAAGCTTAGTTTACCTTGAGGCACCTCAGAAGGCAGGCCTAGAGGTCTACTTCCCAAAATTAGTCTTTGAAAACAATATGAATCTCAGTTCTACTCTGACACGTATGGGTTTCTATGAGTCAGAGTTCACCAGACAGAAATAGGAAGGAATGCTTGTGAAAATAATAAAGTTTCTTCTGGAAACCTAAAATGAAAATAAGATGTGTGTTACTCTTCTTTTGGTCAAACTTACTATTAGCTAAAGGAACTCTGGTAGAGTAGTGGGTTATAAATTGGGCTGCTAACTGCAAGCTCAGCAGTTTGAATCTACCAGCTTCTCTAAGGAAGAAAGATAAAACTTTTTGCTTCCGTAAAGATTTATAGCCTCGGAAACCCTATATGTGGTTGCTATGAGTTGATACTGACTTCAAGCGCACAACCCTTGCCATCACTACTGTTAGCAAGGTGGTAATTACCTTACCATCATTGTGTATGTTTAGTAAAATATACTGCTTGTTTATTCGTGGCAGCTAAATTTCAGTTGTCCTCTAAGCTTCTATGTAAGATATTTCTCAACTCACTAATATTATCAACAACATTATCTCACTAAATACTGTTGACTTTTATTTTGTATGATTGCTGTTGTTGTTGTTAGGTGTCATTGAGTTGTTTCTTACTCATAATGACCCTGTGTACAATAGAACGAAGTACCACCTGATCCTGTGCTATTTTCATGATTGTTGCTATGTTTGAGTCCATTGCTGTTATAACTGAGCGGATCCATTTCAGTTGGGAGTCTTTTCTCTTTTTCACTGACCCTCCACTAGACCAAGTGGAATGTCCTTCTCCAGAGACTGGTCTCTCTTGATAATATGTCCAAAATATGAAAGTAGACGTCTGGCCATCCTAGAAGGAGCATTCTAGCTGTAATTCTTGTAACACAGATTTTATAAGATTATAAATTATAAGATTATCCATTATTGAATGTATTTTTCACATACCCACAGCCAGAATACACCATTCTACTGAAATCTGATAGTAGTGGTATGCCTTGGAGTTGGTTATAGCTCATAACATCCCTTCATAGGGTATCTGAGGCTGTAAATCTTTACAGGAGCAGAAAGCCTCATCTTTCTCCCATGGAACAGCTGGTACTTTTGAACCACGGACCCTCAGGTTAGCAGCCCAACTCTAAAAACTATGCTACCACAGCTCCTTTATTGAAACATATGCAATCCTAATTGTCATCAATGTGTTGCATTATATGTGTAAATTGCTTTGAGCGTATTGACATTTTCACAATGTTAAATCCTGCTAT
>NW_006408816.1:2039801-2040868 GCF_000296735.1 Chrysochloris asiatica
TGGAATAAAAATTGAAATCTTTCAAGAAAGTGAGGCAGCACAGGAGGCACTCACTCATCTCTGCCAAGAAATTTGGAAGACAATATCTGACCGACTGATTGGAAGACATCCATATTTGTGCCCATTCCAAAGAGAGGTGACCCAATGGAATGCGGAGATCATCAGAAAATCTCTTTGATATCCCATGTGAGTAAAGTTCTACTAAAGGTTTTACAGAAACAGCTGCAAGCATACATTGACAGAGAACTTCCAGAGGTTCAAGCTGAATTTAGAACAGGACATGGAATGAGAGATATCATTGCTGATGTCCGATGGATCTTGGCTGAAAGCAGAGAATATCAGCCAGATGTTTACCTGTGCTTTATTGACTACGCAAAGGCTTTCGATTATGTGGATCATGACAAGCTATGGACAACATTGCAAAATATGAGTATTCCGGACCACTTACTTGTGCTCATCAGGAATTTTTACCTGGACAAAGAGGCAGTTGTTTGAACAGAGCATGGAAACACTGAATATTTTAAAATTAAGAAAGGTTATATTCTTCCACCATACTTATTCAATCTGTAGGCTGAGCAAATAATCCGAGAAACTGGATTATATGAAGAAAAACATGGCATCAGGATTGGAGGAAGACCCATTAACAACCTGTGATATGCAAATGATAGTTGTATCATTTCACTTGCTGAAAGTGAAAAGGACTTAAAACATGCACTGATGAAGATCAAAGAGCACAGCCTTTGGTATGAATTATATCTCAATGTAACGATAACAAAAATCCTCACCACTTGACCAATAAACAACATTCTTATCAATGGAGAAAATATTGAAGTTTGTCAGTGACTTCATTCTTCTTGGGTCAACTATCAACACCCAAGGAAGCAGCCGTCAAGAAATCAAATGACGTATTGTATTAGGCAAATCTGCTGCACAAGATCTTTTTAAATTGTTGAAGAGCAAAGATGTCACCTTGAAGAATAAGGTATGCCTGACCCAAGCCATGGTATTTTCAATAACCTCATATGCATGTGAAAGCTGGACAGTGAATAAGGAAGACCTTAGAAGAA
>NW_006408816.1:2040968-2046950 GCF_000296735.1 Chrysochloris asiatica
AATAAAACAGAGTCACTTAACAACAGTAGTAAGTACTGCTACCCCATCATGCAATCAGCACATTTATTGACCATTTTCTAGCTACCAATAATCATGATCCTCCTTGAGTTTGCAAAGGTAAACAAATGTAAACACTATTCCTGCACCATAGCTTTATTCAAGAAATAGTTATTTTAAAAATGTAAAATTATCACAATGATATATAGAATACAGAAAGACCTGACAAACCTAACCAAAAATCAAACCCATTGCTGTTGAGTTGATTCCTATTCATGGAAACACTCTAAGGACAGAGTAGAACTACTTGGTAGTGTTTACAAACTGTATATCTTTCAGGAAGCATGGTGGTGGTGGCTGTGTGCCACAGAGTTGATTCCAATGCACAGCGACCCTGTTCAGGCTGTATATTTTTACATCTTTCTCCCACAGAACAGCTGGTAGTTTCGAACTGCTGACTTTGCAGTTCGCAACCCGATTTGTAGCCAAGTCATAGTGATTACATTAAAGGTGAGTCAAATCATGTCACTATTTTATAAAATTGAGGCATAGTTTATATAAAGTTTTACATAAAATGAATGCATAGACTTCAGATGCAATTAAAGGTAGAAATAAGTGAGTTTTAACAAATGCACACTCCTGTAATCCATACTTCTATGAAGAGATAAAATATATTTCTACTCTTTGTATCATTTCTCATATGTTGTTGTTGTTAGGCATCATTTGTTCAGTTCTGATCTGAACATAACGACTCTGTATACAAAAGAATGAAACACTACTGTGTCTCCTGCCATTCTCACAGTAATTGCTACACTTGAGCCCATTTGCGCTGCCACTTTGTCAATCCATGTGGTGTTGTTTTCCTCTTTTTAGTTATCTCCCCAATTTACCAAGCATGATGTCCTCCATGACTGGTCCCTCCTGATAATACATCTGATGTATGAGAGATGAAGCTTAGCCACCATGGCTTCAAAAGAGTATTCTGGTTGTACTTCTTAAAACACAGTTTTGCTTGTTCTTCTGGCTGTCCATAGTACCTTTAATACTTATCTTCAATAACATAACTCAAATGAATCTATTCTTCTCTGATATTCCTTATTCATTATCCAACTTTCACATGCATATGAGGCTGTTTGCTTAAGTCAGGACCACCTTAGTCATCAGATTTATATGTTTGCTCTTTAACATTTTAATGAGGTACTTTGAAAACGTGATTTAATTTCTAGACTGCTGTTTCTATGAATGTTGATGGTGGGTCCATGTAAAATGAAGCCCTTGACAACGTCAATCTTTTCACCATTTATCACGATGCTGTTTATTGGTCCAGTAGTGAGGATTTTTGTTTTCTTTACATTGAGATGTAACCCATACAGAATACTGTGGTCTTTCATCTTCATAAGTAAGTATTTTAAGTTCTCTTACCTTTCAGCAAGCAAGATTGCATTATTTGCATATCACAGGTTGTTACTGAGCCTGTCTCCAAACTGATACTATATTTTTCTTCATAAAATCCTGTATCTCAGATTATTTGCTCAGAAGACAGATTAAATAAGTATGGTAAAAGAATACAACCATGGTGTATACCTACCTTTCATGATTTTAAACCATTCAATGTCCCCTTGTACTGTTTCAATGACAGCCTCTTGATTTATGTACAGATTCTTCATGAGCACAGTTAAGTGTTTCAGAATAATAATCATCCACAATATTGTCCATAGCTTGTCATGATCCACACACTCAAACCCATTGTATAGTCAATGAAATACAGGTAAACGTATTTCTGGTATTCTTTCCTTTTAGCCAAGAATCATCTAATATCAGCAATGATATCCCTCATTCCACGTATTTGTTTGAATCTTGTTTGAATCTGACTGTTCCCTGTATATGTACAGTTGCAACCATTTTTAAATTATATTTAGAAAAATTGTGTTGCATGTGATATTAATGATAATATCCAGGGCTTTGCACATTCCATTAGGTCACTTCTCTTTGGAATGTGCACACATTTGGATTTCTTCCAATCATTTGTCCAGGTAGCTGACTTCCAAATTTATTGGCATAGATGAGTGAATGCCTCCAGTACTGCATCAGTTTGTAAAAAGATTTAAATTTGTATTTCATCAATTATTGGAGCCTTGTTTTTTGCTAGTGCTTTCAATGCATTTCAAACTTTTTCCTACAGTACCATTGAATCTTCATCAGATGTTGCCTGTTGAAATGGTTGAACATTTACCATTTCTTTTTAGTACAACAACTCTGTGTATTCCTTCCATCTTCTTTTGATGCTCCTTTAATATTGCAACTTGAGGCTTGAATTGTTTCCTCAGTTCTTACAGTTTGAGAAATCCCTTGATTTTCTGACTACAGAGTTTTGCACAAAACCTAATAACATTTTACTTTGTCTTCTTACTTTGCCTTTTGAAATTTCTCTTCAGTATTTTACCTACTAATTTCTGTCATTTACTTTGGGATCTCTACATTGCAAAACAAATTTCAGAGTAGTTTCTTATATCTATTTGGTCTTTTCTTTCTCCCTTGTTTTCTTCATGACCTTTTGCTTCCTACCTCTATGATATTCTTTATGCCATCTCACAAGTCTTCTGTTTTTCATTCTTTAGTGCCTAATGAATCAAATCTGTTCTCAAGAAGATCTCTAAATTAAGGTGGGATATAGAGCTTCATGGAGTCTTGCTGTGGAGCTGCAGGATAATGCTCTTGACTGCAAGGTCAGTTTGAAACACAAGGTCAGTGATTCAAATTCACCAGGTGCTTCTTGGAAACCCTATACAGATTCTCTATGAGTCTAAATCAACTTGACAGCACTTAAAAACAACAACATAGAGCTTTATATTCTGATAAAAGCATAGAGGATTTCTGTGTAGATTTCTGGAGCTCCTACTATGCCTTTTTCTTATGCCTTATTAACCCAGCTTTGCCTCCCTGTTCTATGATTTAGAAAATGCTTCCAGACAAAAATATAGTACTAATAGGGCTTACCTTGTTCTCCTTCTCTTATGAAATATAGTTCTATGTTGCTTATTGACTAATACCTAAGGGATCCATTTCATATATTTTGTTCAGCTTAGTATTTGTTTTACAGGAAGAGGGATAATCTGGTCATCAGATGAGCTAACATAAGCAGAAGTGGAAGATGCTTTGTGTCATTCCTCACCATTTTGTAGGCTACATATAGTCTGTATATACCTAATCTCAGTTATTTTTCTAATATTTTCTGACTTATATTGGTACTTCCCTTGGCATATTGACTCCTGAAAAGTAGAATCCCTGTCTGTACTTTGAATCATAGTTTTTCACTGATGCATGTCTCATAACACTTAGTTCATTTGGGTAATGAGTTATATGTGCTTGCATTATCCTTCATACAAAGCTGTAAACTTTTCAAGAGAGAAAGGCAGTGTGCTATAAATATTTATAGGATTGGATTGAATATATTAGAGAACCAACTGAATAAGAATGAATTTTGATGATTATGGTTTTATGGTGAGCTATAGGCTCAGGAGATGAAGAAATCTGTTTAATTTTTAATTACTTTTGGGATGTTGTGGTATCTGACATATATTTATTGGTTAGCAGACAAGATAGACTACATAATAACAAACCTATAATAATTGAGGTAAATATCCAGAACTTTTGAATTGTTGCTGACATTCTATTCCTATAGTCTCAATCAAATACATTCAAATGTTTTTGCTTTTATTATTAGTCCCATACTATTTTATCTGGTGTATGAATAGCCTGTCTTTTGAGTTAGTTAAATGGGAAAGAACAATCATAACTGTAAGATAATAGACACAATAATAGATATAAAAATTGAACTACGATTGTTATACAAGTGTTATTTGAACACGATTCCATAACTAAAATGACTTTTAAGTGGGGAATGTATATTATGTGTATACACTAGACAAAGTGATGATGTATGTTCTGGGTGGAACTGAGCAGGATGGCACAAGATTTCATCGTGTTACTCAGGATGACATGCAATTTAAGATGTATGACTTGTTTATTTTTGGTAGTTTTCATGTAATATTTTAGAACTGTTGCCACCTATGGGTAATTCAAAAGCATGGTAAGGAAACTGGGGTAAGGGAAAACTATTATATGTGCTACATTGTTTTGACTAGTAATTTTTGTATTTTGCAAAACGAATCAAACTTAGAGTACCATCATAATAAATATATATGTCACCCAGTTTAAAAGATGCTAAGACTATCTTAGACTTAGATAACAAAGTATGACAGATTTACAAATGAGTGGCTTCTTTAAAATAGCATTATTTGGGACATCTTACAAGCAATAATGTAAGAAATATGTGTATTTAAATTGACTATGCACTTAAGATTTTTCCTATTCTGGTATGGAAGTAAATGGGGGGGTGGGGAATGGTGTTACAATGTTCTAGAAGTGCTTTTATTCATAATGCACACACACACCTGAGGACTTTATAAGGTCTTTATAATACACAATTTGACTACTCAAGATATCTGAGTTGTTCTAGACCTCTGACACTACTATGCTACTCAAAATATTTGAAAGACAGTGATCTTTTCAATAACATCTCAAAGTCTAGATGAAAACAAGTAACAATACACTTTAAGAGAAATTGATGTAATTATGGATAGATAACTTGGATCTAGACTTACCCCCTTCTTAAAGCTCATGTTTTTGTATTTCATTTCAGTGATTATCAATGCAAGATTCTAAAAGTCTTGACCTTTGTGTTGTTTCTGTATAATTACACAGAAATAGGCTCCTGAGTACACTCTTTTGATATTAATGCTATCATAGAGAAAACCTAATGTGGTTATGAGTGATAAAAAGTAAATAAGTTACAAAAGCAACAAAATACTGGAGATCCCCCAAATCACAAGAAGTAAGGAAGCAAATATTGAATCTTCTGAACATAAGTATCTTATGCCTGAAAATTGGGGAACAAATTTGTTGAGGTATTATTTGTCTTGTTGTTAAGTTCTATCTATTTGATTCTGACTCATAGTAACTTTGTGTAGCGTTTCTGAAGTGCAGCTGGTGAGCTTTATTCACTGAACTTGTGATTCAAACTGACCTTGAGGTTGAGTGCTTATCCTAGAGCACCAGTCTGAAAACTGAGTAGCTAACAATGAGTAGGTATAGAAGAAGAACAAAATTAAGCAGCTAGATGTCAAGCACTCCTACATAAGTCAGTTGCTCACAACTCTAAATGTTAAAATAATTTGTGAAATTTTAAAATGCCCATGCAGCAATATTGACCAGCCCACCATACTGGGCTATGCCATGGTTATTTCAAATCACCAGCAGGGTCACCCATGGTGGGCAGGTTTCAAATGAGCGACAGACTAGGAAGAAAGAGTGACGAACTAATTCTAAATCATTAGTCACTGAAAACCTTATGAATAACAGAGAAACACCGTGAGATACAGTGCCAGAAAATGAGCACCTCAAGTTGGAAGACACTCAAAATGCGACTGGGAAAGAGCACCCGACTCAAAGTAGAGTTGACCATCATGATGTGACTGGATTTAAGCTCGTGGGAGAAAAGCCCACAGAATCTTCATTTGCTGATGGGGCACAACTCAAAATGAAGAGAAACAACTGAAACATCCATTGAAAATCGAAACATGGAATTTATGAAGTCTGAATCTGAAAAAATTGGAAGTTGTCAAAAATGAAATGAAATGCATCAACATCAATATCTTAGGCATTAGTGAGCTGAAATGGACTAGTATTAGCCATTTTGAATCAGACAACCACATGGTTTATTATGAAGGGAATGACAAATTGTAAAGGAATGGTGTTGCATTCATCATCAAAACAAACATATGCAGATCAGTCATGACATACAATGCTATAAGTGATAGGAGAATATCCATGCACCTACAGGGAAGCCCAATTAATACCACTATAATTCAAATTTATGCACCAACCACTAAAGACAGGGAGGATGAAATAGAAGAATTCTACCAA
>NW_006408816.1:2053240-2055752 GCF_000296735.1 Chrysochloris asiatica
CAGTCTAAGACAGCCTAGGATGAATAAGAAACAGACTACTTTCAAATATTTAATCACTGAAAACCTTATTAATAACAAAGAGCACTGTCAGATAGCACCAGAACATTGAGTATTGAAACCTGAATATTGAAAAATATAATGCAAGAAAGTGAGCCCCTAGGGTTGAAGTCCTGGTGTGGTATTTTGGGTTAATGTGCTGGACAGCAAATTCATTTGAACCATAAGGTCAGTGGTTCAAGCTCATCAACCATGCCTCAGAAACCCTATATAGGGTTACTATGGTTTGATAATGACTCAACGGAACTTAACAACAAGGGTTGGAAGGAATTCAAAATAAGATTGGTGAAAAAATGCCTCCTCAAAGTAGAACAGAGCATGATGATGTGAATCAAATAAGTTTTGGGACCTTGTTTTGCTGATGGAACACAACTCAAAATGAAGAGAAACAGATGTAATATCCATTAAGAATCAGAACAAGGAATGTACAAAGTATGGAATTAAGAAAATTGAAAATTGCCAAATGTAATTAAACCCATAAACAGATATTCTGGCATTAGTGGGCTGTAATGGGCTGGTATTGGTGATTCTGAATCTGAAGACCACATGGTTTACAATGACAGAAATGAAAAATTGAAAAGGGATGGCATTGCATTCATCATTAAAAGAAACATTTCAAGATCAATCGTGAAGTACAACATTGTCTCTGATAGAAAAATACTCATATGTCTACAAGGAAGACCAGTTAATACAATTATTATTCAAACTTATGCATCAACCACAAATGCTGCTGCTGATGAAATTGAATAATTCTACCAGTCTTCTGTCTGTTATTGATCACACATTCAATAAAGAAGTAATGATTCTTACTGGTGATTTTAATGCAAAAGTTGGAAACAAAAAGGAATAATCAGTTGTTGGGTAATATGGTCTTGATGACAGAAATGATCCTGGAGATCGCATGACAGAATTTTGCAAGACCATCATTACAAGTAACTTTTTAAACAACATAAAAGATGACTATATGCATGGACCTTACCAGATGGAATACAAAGAAATCAAATTGAGTACATTAATCATTAATAGGAAGAGATGGTAGAAAATCTCCATATCACCAGTCAATAAAAGGGCAGGGGCAGACTGTAGAAAAGACCATCAATTATGCATATGCAAATTCAGACTGAAGCAGAAGAAAATTAAAATAAGTCCACAAGAGCTAAAATATGATATTGAACATACCCCATCTCAACTGAGAGATCTTCTCAATAACAGATGTGAAGCATTAGACAGTAATAACTGAAGACCAGAAGAGTTGTGAAATGACATCAACAACAACATACAGGAAGAAAATAAAAGTTCATTAAGAAGACAAGAAAGAAGGAAAAGACCAAAATGGATGTCAGAAATGACTCTGAAACTTGCACTCTTGTGTAGAGATGCTAAAGTAAATGGAAGAAATTAGGAATTAAAGGAGTGGAATAGAAAATTTCAAAGGGCAGCACAATAATACAAAGTCAAATATTATAATGAAATGTGTAAAGATCTGGAGTTAGAAAATCAAAAGGAAAGAACACACACAGAATTTCTCAAGCTGAGGGAACTGAAGATAATATTCAAGCCTGAACTCGCAATATTGAAGGATTCTATGGAGAAAACATTGAATGACACAGACGGCATCAAATGTAGATGGAAGGAGTGCAGAGTCACTGTGCCAAAAAAAAAATTGTTGATTTTCAACCATCTGAAGAGGTAGCATATGATGAATAGTAAATGATACTGAAGAAAGAAGTCCAATGCGAATTGATGGCATTGGCAAAGAAGAAGGCTTCAGAATTGATTGAATATAAATTGAAATCTTTTAACAAACTGATTCAGCCCTGGAGGCACTCACTCATCTATGCCAAGAAAATTGGAATACAGCTACCAGGGCCAGCTAATTGGAAGAGATCCATATTTGTGCCCATTCCAAAGACATGTGACCCAATGGAATTCAGAAATAATTGGACAATATCATTAATATCATACAAAAGTAAAATTTTGCTAAAGATAATTTTTAAAAAAGGGGAACCACAACTATACATTGACTGGGACCTGCCAGATGTTCAAGCTGTATTCAGATGAGGACATGGAATCAGAGATATTATTGCTGATATCAGGTGGATCTTGGCTGAAAGCAGAGAATATAAGAAAGATGTTTACCTTTGCTTTATTCATTACGCAAAAGGTTTTGATTGTGTAGACCAGAAGAAGCTATGGACAACATAGCAGAACTTATGTATTCTGGAACAATTAATTGTTCTCATGAGGAACATGTACATAGATCAAGAGGCAGTTGTTCAAACAGAACAAAGGAATGCTGATTGCTTTATAATTAGGAAAGGACTTCTCCAGAGTTGTATTCTTTCACCATACCTATTCAATCTGTATGCTGGCAAAATATCAAGAAGCTGGATTATGTGAAAAAGAACGTGGCATCAGAGTTGGGGGGAAGACTCATTTACAACCTGTGAAATTC
>NW_006408816.1:2055852-2057076 GCF_000296735.1 Chrysochloris asiatica
TGGTGACAGCTCTTCCCTGAATGTTTGCTAGAACTCACCAGTGAAGCCATCTGGGCCTGGACTTTTTTTGTTTGGGAGTCTTTTGATGATCTTAGCAATTTCTTCTTTTGTTATGGGTCTGTTCAGGTTTTTACTTCACTGCGTGTAAGTTTAGGTAGGACATGTTTATCTAAAAATGTGTCTATCTCTTCAAATTTGTTGGAGTACAATTCTTCATGGTATTTTGTTATTATCATTTTGATATCCTTTGTTTCTATTATGACATCACCCATGTGGTTTTGTTTTTTGTGTTATTTGTATTTTTGTGTTATTTGCATGTTATTTGTGTCTTCTCCCTTTTTTCTTTTGTTAGATTTGCCAATGGTCTGTTAATTTTTTAATCCTTCCAGATAACCAGCTTCATGTCCTGTTGATTATTTCTATAGTTTTTCTGGTTTCTATCTCACTTATTTCTGCTCTCACCTTCATAATTTTTATTCTTTTGGTGGCTGTAGGTTCCCTCTGCTGGTCTGTTTCTAATTGTTGGAGATGCTGTGCTAATGTGTTAATTTTTTTTTTTTCTTCCTTTGGATGTGAGTGTTTATTGCAATTAATTGTGCTCTCAGCACCGCTTTTGCTGTGTCCCAAAGATTTTGCTATGTTGTGTTTTCATTCTCATTTGTTTCTAAGAACTTTGTGAATTCATGTTTAATTTCTTTTACTACCCATTAACTTTTCAGCAATGTGTTATTCAGTTTCCATGTATTTTTGTTTTTGTTTTTCCCCTTGGTCTTCCTATTGTTGATTTCTAATTTGATAGCATTGTGGTCTGAGAAGATGCTTTCAGTATTTTGATAGTTGTAATTTATAGAGATTTGTTTTGTGGCGTAAGAAATGGCCTACTCTGGAGAACGTATCATGTGCACTGCAAAGGAATGTGTATTGTGCAGTGTTTGGGTTGAATGCTCTGTACACATCTATGAGGTCCAGCTGCTCATTTTGTTGTTATTTCTTCTGTGTCTTTGTCTAGTTTCTTATTGGTGGTTCTATTCATTTTTCAAAGTGGTGTATTAAAATCACTCACTATTATTGTAGATTCATCTATTTCTTACTTCAAATCTTTTAGAGTTTGCTTTATATGTTTTGGTGCTCTTTCATTGGGAGCATAGATATTTATTTTGGTTATGTCATCTTGTTCAATTGTCCCTTTAATCATGAGATAATGTCCATCTGTATCTAGTATGC
>NW_006408816.1:2057176-2063886 GCF_000296735.1 Chrysochloris asiatica
CAGCCCTGGAGGCACTCACTCATCTATGCCAAGAAAATTGGAATACAGCTACCAGGGCCAGCTAATTGGAAGAGATCCATATTTGTGCCCATTCCAAAGACATGTGACCCAATGGAATTCAGAAATAATTGGACAATATCATTAATATCATACAAAAGTAAAATTTTGCTAAAGATAATTTTTAAAAAAGGGGAACCACAACTATACATTGACTGGGACCTGCCAGATGTTCAAGCTGTATTCAGATGAGGACATGGAATCAGAGATATTATTGCTGATATCAGGTGGATCTTGGCTGAAAGCAGAGAATATAAGAAAGATGTTTACCTTTGCTTTATTCATTACGCAAAAGGTTTTGATTGTGTAGACCAGAAGAAGCTATGGACAACATAGCAGAACTTATGTATTCTGGAACAATTAATTGTTCTCATGAGGAACATGTACATAGATCAAGAGGCAGTTGTTCAAACAGAACAAAGGAATGCTGATTGCTTTATAATTAGGAAAGGACTTCTCCAGAGTTGTATTCTTTCACCATACCTATTCAATCTGTATGCTGGCAAAATATCAAGAAGCTGGATTATGTGAAAAAGAACGTGGCATCAGAGTTGGGGGGAAGACTCATTTACAACCTGTGAAATTCCGAGAATACAACCTTGCTTGCTGAAAGCAAAGAGTACTTAAAATATTTACTGATGAAGATCAAAGCCCACAGCCTTGTTGATTTGCACCTCAATGTAAAGAAATCTGGTTGCACCTCAATATAAAGAAACCAAAATCCTCACTATTCGACCAATAAATAACATCAAGAAAAATGGACAAAATATTGGAGTTTTCAAAGACTTCATTTATTCGGATTAATACTCATGAAAGCATTGGTCCAGAAAAACTTATCACATTATTCAAATCTGCTGCATAAGATCTCTTTAAAATAATTCAAAAGCAAAGACGTAAATTTGAAGACTAAGGAGCTCCTGAGCCAAGTCATGATATGTTCAGTAACTTCATATGCATGTGAAAGTTGCACGGTAATTAAGGAAGACCATAGAAGAATGAATGTATTTGAGTTGTGGTGTTGGAGGAGAATATTGAAAGTACCATTAACTGAAAAAGAACAAACAAATCTGTATAGGAAGAAGTAGATTCAGAATGCTCATTATGAGCCAAGATGGCCACATTTCATCTCTCATTCATACTTAAGACATATTGTCAAAGGGACCAATCCCTGGAGAAGGACATCATGCTTGGTAAATTGGAGAGTCAGTGAAGATGACAAAGACTTCAATGATATGGAATTACACAGCTGTAGCAACAAAGGTCTCAAGTGTAACAACAATAGTGAGGTTGGCTCAGGACCAAGCAGTGTTTTGTTACTGTGTATAAGGTTGCTATGAGTTGGTACAAATTCAACGGCATATAACAACAACGTCAGAATAAAATAAGTAAAAATATCGAGTTTTTTCATATTCAAAATATTGGAACTAATTCTGTCCTCTTTTTCTTCATTCTCTTCTTATACACAGTAGGAAAACAACTAATTAAAATATCTGAAAACAGAAATAGAATTTACTGTTTATCACAGTTCTTTTTTAATTCCTTCTACAGAGCGGAACTTTTGTAGATAAGGAATGACAATATTTGTAGTTTGATTTGGAAAATCTATGGAGTTTCAAATAAGTGTAAGATCTTTTCTTTTCCCCAATATATCTTTATTTTGGGAAAACACATATAGTATATATGGAGGTTATGCTCTAATAATTTCCCAGTTTATTAAATCCTTGCAAAATAAAATCACCACCTAATTGGGTTGACTTCCAGGGAGACAATGATTACATTTCTTTCTATGATAGTTAACAAATGAATAAAGAGACTTTTGGCTGACATATGAGAAGTAAACAAAATCTCTACACAGCACAGCCATTGTTTTCTACAGCCTGTTGGCCTATTAAATAATAGTGTTTGCCTGGTGAGAACTGGTGTGCTTTGGATTGCAGTGTTCATGTTATGCTGCCTTCCTTCCTTTATATGCTTCTTAAATTAGCTAATCTTTCCTCAGTGTAGACATAGAAAAGTTGCCCTGCTTTGTACAAAGCATATCTTAAAGGCAGTTGGCAGAGGAGAAAGTGAATGTCATCCAACACTGTGTATTACCTGATGGTTATTCATTTGACATGTTTATACTTCTCCCCAGGCATACCAATTAAGAAAGTTCACCTGCCTCTGTTAGAAAATTGACTAGGAATGGACTGTCAAAACCAACCACAATGCCCAAGGTCATTGTCTAATAGAGTAAATTGTCCAATTAAAGAGTAAGTTGGAGAAACAACAGGGGAAACATGATAAAAATACATTAATTAGTCTTGTCTAACTAATAGACTGACTTTTTTCACATTGTCAGGATAATAAGATTTAGCTAATCTTTTCATTACTTTAGGGTAATTCTTGGCAGGATCATTGATGTGGGAGGGACTTCTAGTGGGTTCCAAGCTTCCCAAGTCACACCTATATAGTGCTTACTATAGTCTGGAATTTTTCTGAATACTTGAAGTGTGCCAAGGAATTCAATACTTGCAACAAAATCTGAGAGAAAAATCAAGTGTTGTCCTCGTTTAGAAGAAATGAAACTAAGCTTTTGAGACAATAGAAAGAAACATTTTTTCTAGTTATTGGCCATGCAGTCAAATTAGTTGCAACTCATAATGACATTAAAAAAAAGAAAGAAACACTGCTGAATCCTTCACTATCTTCACGATATTTGTTATGACTGAATCTATTGATGCTTCTACTGTGTCAGTCCATCTCATTGGTGGTCTCCCTCTTTTGTGTTGACTCTCTATTTTTCTAATCAAGATATCCTTCTCCAGGAACTGGTCCCTCCTCATAATATGTTCAAAGTATGAAAGATGAAGTCTCACCCTCCTGGCTGCTAAGGAGCATTCTGGCTGTATATTTTCCAATACACATTTGTTTTTCACTCTAGCAGTCCATGATACTTTCAATATTCTTCTTCAACACCATAATTTAAATACAACAATTATTTTTCACTCTTCCTCATTCATTGTCCAAGTTTTACATACATCTGAGGCGTTAGAAAAAGGCCAATGCTTAGGCCAGGCACAGCTTTGTCCTCAAAGTAACAACTTTGCTCCAGAATAGTTTAAGGAGGTCTCTTACCACAGATTTGCATACTGAAATAAATTTATTCCTTGGTTTCTTCTTCCATGAGTACTGATTGTGAATCAAAGAAAATTTAGATATTTGAGAACTTCAATCTTTTCTCCATTAATCAAGATATTATTTATTGATTCAATTTTGAGGAATTTCATTTTCTTTAAAATGAACTACAAACCATACTGGAGGCTGTAGTCTTTGATCTTCATCAGTACTTCAATCCTCTTCACTAACAGCAAGCAAACTTATATCATCCGCATATTAAAGGTTGTTAATGTGTCTTCTCTAATCTTGATGACAAGTTCTCCATCATGTAATCCAGGTTCTCTGATTATTTACTCAGCACAGATTGAATATGTATGTTGAAATGATACAACCCATTCTCATACCTTTCCTGAATAGAAATATTCAGTATCATTATTCCCTTGTTCTAATGATTTCTTTCTGTTTATTTCAAAGTTCATAATGAATTCAGACAGAGCTGGAAGGAATCATACAAAATCAACAAACCTACCATATCCTTTGGCAAACATCTTTTTTTTTTTTTTTTTTTTTTGCTGCTATTGTATAGAACTTTTCTTTATGAAATCACATGATACTGAAATCAGAGGATACCAGAAAGATGTTTAGCTATGTTTTACTATGAAAAAATATTTAACTGTGTGGATTATGATAAATTATGGCCAACAATCAGAAAAATGTGAATCCAGAACATTTAATTATACTCATACAGAACTTTTATGTAAACTAAGAAGCTGTCTTTCAAAGAGAAAATATAATGCTGCATGGTTAAAAATCAGGAAAGATATGCATCATGATGATTTTTTACCTTTTACTATACTTATTCAATCTTTATGCTGAGCAAATAATCCATGAAGCTGGACTAAATGAATAAGAATTCAAAATCAGGTTTGAAAGAAGAGTCACTAATAATCTGCAATATGCAAACAACACAACCTTGCTTGCTGAAAGTGAAAAGAACTTGAAACACTTACTGATGATTACATGGCAGCCTTCAGTATATATTGTTGTTGTTGTTAAGTGTCATTGAGTCAGTCCTGACTCATAATAACCTGTAATGTATAGTGTTTCAGAAGAGTTAATGGTTTGAACCCCCAAATTTGTGATTATCAGTCCAGTGCTTATCCTACAGTGTCACATTTGAACTCTTCAGTATATATTATACCATAACAATAAGGAAAACCAAATCCTCACAGTTGGACCAATAAGCAACATAATGGGAAATGGAGAAAAGATTGAAATCAGGATTTCATTTTTGGGTATTCTACAATTAGCGTCATGGAGACATCAGTTAGAAAATTAAATGATATATTGCATTGGACAAATTCCCTGTAAAAGACCTCTTTAAAGTTGTAAACAGAAAAGATACCACTTTGAAACATTAGTTGCTTTTGACCCAAGCCAGTGTAATTTCCATCATATGCTATATATGTGAAAGCCGAGTATGTGTAACAAAACAAGGAACTCTGAAGAAGAATTGATGATTTGAATTATAATGTTGGCAATTAATACTGAATAGTTCTGGGACTGTTAAAGGAACAACTTTGTTTTGAAAGACGACAGCCACAATGCTTCTGAGAAGTCAGGATAGTAAGACTTCATCTCATCTAGTTTGGACACCTTATCAGATGGGACTAGTCTCTGGAGAAAGACATCATGCTTGGAAAAGTAAAAAGAAGTTCAGTGACACTAAGGAAAACTCTCAGTGAGTGGCTGCAACAATGCACTCAAGACTGCACAGTGTTTTTGCTGTGTTGTACCGTGGAATGGTAAGAGTTGGACACATTTGGCAGTACCTAATAACAGCAAGATTGAAGTTGTCAAGGACTTCAATCTTCTTGTATCAACTATCAACACTCACAGAAGCAACAGTCAAGAATCAAATGATGTATTGCATTAAGCAAATCTGCTGCACAGATCTTTTTAAAGTGTTGAAGAGCAAAGATGTCAGCTTGAGGACTAAGGTATGTCTGACCCCAAGCCATGGTGTTTTCAATACCCTCATATACATGTGAAAGCTGGACAGTGAATAAGGAAGACTTTAAAAAAATTGGTGCACTTGAGTTATGGTGTTGGAAGAGAATATTGAAAGTGCCATGGGCTGCCAAAATAACAAACAGATCTGTATTGGAAGAAATGCAGCCTGAGTGCTCCTTGGAGGCCAGGATGGCCAAACATAATGTCTCATACTATGGACATGTTTTCAGGAGGGACCAGTCTCTGGAGAAGGATATTTGGTAAGGTGAAGAGTCAGAGAAAAAGAGGAAGATCCCCAGTGAGATGAATTGGCAAAATGGCAGCATTGATAAGGCTATAATATGGCAACAATTGTGAGGTTAACCCAGGACCAGGCAGTGTTTTGTTCTATTGTTCATAGGGTTACTATGAGTCTATACCAACTCGATGGCACCTAACAACAACAACAAATAACAGCAAAATGTTGAGATAAGGAATTCCATAGTAAATCAATCTCTTTTTTTTTTTTCAAATTTCTTTCATCTTCCCCCTATCACTTTTGTTTTCTTAGGATTTTTATATATATATATATTTTTTTTCAGGATCAGAATATTTTCCCAAGTGAACTCTCTAAACATACATGACATTATTTCCTTACTGACTTATTTCCTTAGTTTTCAAGTGTCTCCTTAAGATAAGTGACCCCAGGAAACACTTGAGGATAGTCAGTAAATAATATATAGTATCAAAAGACAACACCAACCATCCTTCCCACAGCACTCTTATTCATCTGAGTTCAACAATTCATTGCAATGGTTGCACAGAACTCAGAGTCTACACTCAAAATTATGGCACCTATTAAGGAAGTTAACAGGTTACATTTTAGTCAGAAAAATTAAAGACACAGTTCTTCCCATCAAGACAGGCTTTTATCAGCTGTGTTCACAAGCAGGCTTCTCTCTGACCTTTAACTCCTTGGCATAGCCTCTGCTCTACTCCAGCAATGTTGCAAAACTCTTCTAGGTCTCCTGACAAATGTTCACAAGCGACAACACACCACCATAAGCCTCAACTCTGCTCTAGCTCCATGAGTCAGCAAATCTAGAACTCCCAACTAAGTGCCTCCAGGCACTTCACACTACAAGCAAGCCTTCTGCTCAAAGTTACTTGCTCTGTGGGCTGGGAAGTCCACTGCTCTGTCTTGTGTTTTGGCTCTTGATTCTCCTGTTGCTGCTTTTTGGTCACTCCTCCAGTGTCACAGCTTTCTGTCCCAGGGCCCAGGAGGGACCTCAGGTTCTAAAGAACTACTTCTAATCTTGGCTCTTCCTCTTTGATGGTAACGAGATCCCCACCTCCTACTTCTGAGATGGCTTTTAAACCCACATTAGGATTTCAAGATTTTACATTTACAATTGCCTCTACTAACAATTACGCCTGAATTACATTATCTATCAACACCTTCTACCTTTTCTTACCCAGACACATTAGGAAAAAGTTGTTTGGTAGGAGTTACAAAGATTATAGGTAGAAAAGTTAAACAAATCTATTCACTGCATTGCAAT
>NW_006408816.1:2073253-2076093 GCF_000296735.1 Chrysochloris asiatica
AGAAATGGGGTAAAGGCAGCAATGAAGCGGCGAGCTAAGCATCACCTGTTTTTCCAGTGAATCAAGTGAGTATTAGATTGCTTTTATGGCAATATTGTCATCTTGGGCTGTACTTTGCTATAACCTCAAGGAGTTTATAATAGTTTGTGAATTGTATACAACCCTTCCTATGAGGCAAGCAATGGCAGTGGCCAGTAAGACCACTCATGCTACAATCTGTCCTACTCCTCTCCAGATCTGATGTCTCTCTGGGTAGACATTAGTAGAAGTGGTATAGGATAAGTTCCTATAAATCTGAGAATCTTACTGTACAGGTCTCGACCATCCTGCTTTGCAGTACCCATATATATTGGTCACATGCAAACATCTTAAAGCCCATATTCTTTTGGTGGTATTATCTCCATATAACCACCATGTCCCTGGGCTTAAGCACGTGATCCTAAGTAGACCAACTAGTGCTGTTTTCTGGCTCTAGATTCAGATTTTAATGAACTCATTTCAGATTGTCTTTCTCCAATGGACGTTGGCATGAGTTGCAACTCTACTCTACTCGAGGGTATGGATGCATTTCCCAGAGTTATTCTTATTTAAAATCATGCCTTTCTGTAATTCCTTCATGCTTCTCAGCTAGTCCTAAGCCTCCTTTCTGGAAAAAGTCCTTTGTCAGTGCAGTTTCAGTATATTTTTGGTACTAACTATAATATTAGTCCACTGAGCAAGATGTAACACAACTCAAAGCCTATGATTGAAGTTGCATTGGTCAGCCTACCTTGAGGACTGTAACTGGGTATCTCTGAGATTTCCCAAGGGAGGATTAGTGCTGGGCAAGTTAGTATTTGGAATGGATTTCAAAGACACATGTTGGGAAGAACACTGACTTTGGAGAATTTTAGGATGGCACAAAATGTGTTCTATGTTTTTCCTTGGACTATTAATTTTGAATATTTAATAATGAAATTTTCAGCTGCTACTGAGAATAGTGAGAGGGTTATGATTAAAATGTCCTTCATGGTAGGCACCATTTTCCATTTGGTTTATGTATGACTAGGATGTTGTTGTTATTGCTAAGTGTGTGATGTAAAATCAGTTCTGACCCATAGGAACCCTATACAGGGTTCCCAAAAAGTGACTGGTGAGCTTGATCCATTGTTCTTATAGTTCAAATGACTTTGCTGTCTAGCACATTAACCCAAAGCATCAAACCAGGACCCAAGGGGTATTATACAGCGTTGGTCTCTCCTTTAGCATCCCAGAGTTAGAATTGTAATATTATAGGGAATAAACCCTGAATTCTTTACTGTGAAATACTATACTACATTCTTTTAAGACATCCAGCCCCATGCCTTAGTTCAATTTTACCTAGGTATATATAAATTGTTTTAGTTGGTTTTCCATTTGCCCAAATCTCTGGTTCCAAATCTTGAAGTTCAGGAGAAAAATCACTCTTTTCTGGCAGTTTTTTTCTTTGTAGCTAACATCTGAGCTAGAGAACTAAATGTCAATACTGTCCTCAACTTATATACAAGATCCCATCACATCAAAAGGGTGAGAGAGGGAGGCGGGGCTAAATGGTGGATTAGGGAGAAGTACAGTGCAGACCTCCAACTGCAATAACACAGAATACCAGATGAAGCAGATCCAGGGGATGGTTCCAGAACTTTGAACTACACGTCAAGGAATATTTTGAAAGTTTGAAAGCTTACAGCCAGTGGAATTTGTAGCAGAAGCAAGAATTGTAATTTTTTCTGATTGTCAGATCCCAGTAGCTCCTGGAGCAGCCATCATGGGTATGATGGAGTGTGTGAAGGATCAGAGGAATGATCCCACTGCAGATGTCTGACGAATCATCAGAGATAAAGTTGTGGACATTCCTTATTTTTTCTTCTTCTTCTCTGCTCATTGGTCTCTCACTGTCGGCACACCTCCATTGTGGTTAGTACAGTGGAAGCCCACCTCCTGATCTCATCTACCTGGAGGCAATCAGAAAGTAAAATAATATATCAACATACATTCATCTAGTTAAGGAAATCACACCTAATTATTGAAGATGCCCAAGAAACAGCAGACCATATTGGAACATGTCCTGAAAAAAGAGAGTCACAGGAATAAATGACCTGGAAATAGACCTAGAGTTCCCATTGGATGGAGGGTAGGATTTGGGACTGCCTAAGAAGGAATTCAGGAGAATGATATTGAAATACATCCAAACACTCCACAGAGGATTTGAAAAACATAAGTAAGAAGTCAGGAAAACACTACAGAAACAATCAACTAAAATAGATATATTTTTGGAAATAATTCAAAACCTGCAAAATAGGTCCAAACAATTAATAATAAAATGTCAGAAATGGACAATACACTAAAAAGTCAAAGGAATAGAGTTGAAGAGATGGAAGTCAGAACCAGTAAGCTGGAAGACAAATCTCTCAATATTGCTTATATAGAAGAGCAAGCAGAAAAAAAGGATTAAAAAATCAGAAGAAAGTCTAAGATTCATGTAGGATAACATGAATAGGAATAACTTAAGAATTATTTGCATTCCAGAACAGAAAGAATCACACAAGTCCATAGAGGAGATAGTCGCTGATTTCCTGAAACAAAAAAATTCCCTTACTTCAAAAAAAGAAAAGATAAGCATTCAAGAAGCTGAACAAACACTAGGAAGGATAGATCCCAAAAGAAAGTCACCAGTACATATCATAATCAAACTCTCCAAAATCAAAGACAAGGAGAGAATCCTGAAAGCAGCTAGGGAAAAGAGAAGTGGTACTTACAATGACAAACAAATCAGATTAAGCTCTGATCTTTCAGCAGAAACCATGCAGGCAAGAAAGCAATGG
>NW_006408816.1:2076193-2076697 GCF_000296735.1 Chrysochloris asiatica
AAGTAAATGTTTTTGAGCCCCAGCTCCCTTGGCTAATTAAAAGCCTGGTAAGATAAATGTTACAGGATCTTGACCTTACACTTCCTTTATGACTCTGCTGCTGTAACATTGGTAATATAGCTGACATCTTTTGCTGCTGAGGTTCAGAACACACATTCATCAAAACAGTCACAAATATCAGTTCTGAATTTCAGACCAGATTTGTATCAAGTGAGTATACAACCAGAAAAGCATAATCATATATTTTCTACTATTTATTTCTCTGGTTGAAGAATTACTGACAAACTTAGTAAAGATCTCTACTTGGATACTCATTAAATCTCCCCGGAAGCAAGCAGAAAACATAAAAAATACCAAAACACATACTCAATTAAGTATTAAGGCCACAGATAAACAACTAAACATGTCCAAGAAGCAAAAGCAGATGACCATATCAGCACATGTCCAGAAACAATATAAAATGTCTGAGAAAAATGACCTAGAAGTAGACCTGGACTCCATTCT
>NW_006408816.1:2086056-2089428 GCF_000296735.1 Chrysochloris asiatica
CAAAAATTCCAGAATAAACAGATGCCAAGGGATTTTGCCAAAGCCAACTAGGTGCTTCCAAACATCCTAAAGAGAGTTCATTGGACTGAAACCAACAAAAACAGACAACAACCAGAGGTTGGCATATGTGGCAATACCACCTGGACTCAGCTGACAGATAGCAGGGCTCAGAACAGTACAAAATTATAACAATGAATTCAGAGGACCTGTGAGGTCAACCAAGGATAAAAATATTAACAATGTAAAAGAAGGGGAAAATATGGGAACAGAGATCCAGGTGGTGAGGATGTCAAGTAAATTGCAGGGTACAATAGACTGTCTTAAAAGCAGGTAAAATTTAATAAACTATAGGGAAACCCCAAAGAAGATCAATACTTCACAATTTACCTTGAAAATGAAGATCCAAGCAGAAAAAGGACACATTAAAACTAAGAAAAAAACAATAAGAAATAGCACAAAAAATGTGAACTCAGCACAAGAAGGTATGCAGAACAAAGGAACATACAGCACCACAAAAACTAACATAATGGTAGCAGTTAATCCATACTTATCAATAATTACACTAAATTGTCAATGGGTTAAATGCACCAATGAAGAGACAGAAAGTGGTTGAATGGATAAGAAAACAAGACCTTTCAATATGCTGACAACAAGAGATACACCTTACACATAAAGACAAAAACAGACTAAAAGTTAAAGCACGGAAAAAAAATATATATACCAAACTAACAGCAATAAAAACAAGCAGAAGTAGCAATACTAATCTCTGATAAAATACATTTTAAGGCAAAAACCATCATAATAGATAAAGAAAGACACTATTTCATGATTAAAGGGTCAATTGAGCAAGACTACATAATCATAATTAACATCTATGCTCCAAATGAAAGAGCACCAAGATATATAACGCAAACCCTACTAGAACTGAAGAAAGAAATACATAAATCTACAATTATAGGGGGAGATTTTAACATGCCACTTTTGAAAGGGATACAACAACCAGAAAGAAACTTGACAAAACTACAGAGAACTAAACAGCACAATCAACCAGCTTGACCTCATAGAAATGTTCAGAGCATTTAAACCAAAAACAGCACAATACACATTATTTTCCAGTGCAATGGAACATTCTCCAGAATTGACCATGTGTTAGATCACAAATCAAGCCTCCATAAATTTACAACAAGCATCAAAATACTACAAAGCATCTTTTCAAACCACAATGCAATAAAATTAGAAATCAACAATAAGAAGACCAAGGTAATAAAGTTTAATGCATGAAACTGAATAAAACCCTGCTGAAGAGTTACTAGGTAATAGAAGAAATTAAGTGAGAATTCAGAAAATTCCTAGAAACAAATGAGAAAGAAAATACAACATACCAAAATCGTTGGGACACAGAGAAAGTGGTGATGACAGGACAATTCTTTGTGATAAATGTGCACATCCAAAAATAAGAAAGAATCAAAATGATCACATTAACACGGCATCTCCAGCAACTAATAACAGACCAACAGAGGAACCTACAGTCACCAAAAGAAATGAAATAATAAAGATCAGAGCAGAAATAAATGAGATAGAAAACAGAAAAATTATACAAATAATCAACAGGACAAGAAGCTGGTTCTTTGAAGAGATTAATACACTTGCCAAACCATTGGCAAACCTAACAAAAGAAAAGACGGAGAAGAAACAGTTATCATGCATTAGAAACCACATGGGCAATGTCATAACAGAACCAAAGGAAATCAAAAGGATAATAAGAGAATATCATAAAGAGTTGTACTCCACCAAATTAGAAGAGATGGATATATTTTTAGAAAAACAAGACCTACCTACACTAACAAAGAGTGAAGTAGAAGACTTGAACAGACACATAACAATAGAGGAAATTGATCAGGTCATCAAAAAGTCCCAACCAAAAGAAGTCCAGGTCCAGATGGCTTCATTGGTGAGTTCTACCAGACATTCAGGGAAGAGTTGTCACCGATTCCATTCAAATTATTCCAGAATATAGAGGAGGATGAAAAACTTCCTAATACATTTTATGAAGCCAGCATAACCCTCATACCAAAAACAGGGAAGGATATCACTAAGGAAGAACATTATAGACCAATATCCATCATGAACATAGATGCAAAAGTTCTCAACAAAATCCTAGCCAACAGAATCCAGCAGCACATCAAAAAAAAATAATACATAATTATGAATAGGGATTCATATCAGGGATGCAAGGATTGTTCAACATTAGAAAAGCAATCAATGCAATCTACCATATAAATAAGAAAAAGGAAATCAACCACATGATCATATGCATTTATGCAGAAAAGGCATTTGACAAAATCCAACATCCATTCCTGATAAACCCTCAACAAACTAGGAATTGAAAGGAAATTCCTCAACATAATCAAGAACATATATACAAAACCAAAAGTCTACATTACCCTCAATAGAGAGAAACTAAAAGCCTTTCCTCTGTGAACAGGAACCAGACAAGGATGCCCTTTGTCATCACTCTTATTCAATATTGTGCTGGATGTCTTATACTGCAAGATATGGAAATCAAAGGCACCTGAATTGGCAAAGAGGAAGTAAAACTCTCTCTATTAGTAAATGATATGATCCTATAGAGCATATCCAGATCAATCATGAGGTACAACGCTGTCTGTGATATGATAATATCCATGCACCTACAGGGAAGCCCAGTTAATACCATTATTATTCAAATTTATGCACCCAACAATCACTAAAGTCAGTGAGGATGAAATAGAAGAATTCTACCAACTTTTTCAATCTGAAATCAATCAAGCATGTAATCAAGATGTATTGATCTTTACTCAGGATTGGAATGCAAAGGTTGGGGGCAAAGAAGAAGGATCATTAGTTGGAAAATATGTTCTTGGTGATTGAAATGATGCTGGAGAATGAATGATAGAATTCTGCAAAACCAATGATTTGTTCATTTCAAATACATTCTATAGACAGCATAACAGACGACTATACACATGGACCTCAATAGGTGGTATAACATAGAAATCAAATTGACTACATCTGTAGAAAGATATGATGGAATAGCTCCATATCATCAGTCTTAACAAAGCCAGGGGCAGACTTTGGAACAGACCATCAATTACTCATATGCAAATTGAAACTGCAGCTGAAGAAAATGAAAACAAGTTCACGAGAGCCAAAATATGGCCTTGAATATATACCACCTGAATTTAGAGATCATCTGAAGAACAGATTTGATACATTAAAACTAAAGACCAAAGACCAGAAGAGTTGTGCGATGACATCAAGAACATCAAACATGAAGAAAGCAAAAAGTCATTGAGAAGACAAGAAAGAAGGAAAAGGTCAAAATGGATGTCA
>NW_006408816.1:2089528-2090908 GCF_000296735.1 Chrysochloris asiatica
ATTAAATGCTCCTGTTAAGAGATGAAGGGTGGCAGAATGGATAAGGAAACAAGATCCTTCAATATGCTGTCTGCAAGAGACACATCTCACACACAGAGACAAAAACAGATTAAAGTTCAAAGGATGGAAAAAAATACACCAAGCTAATTCCAATAAAAATTGAACAGGAATGGAAATACTAATCTCTGATAAAATAAACTTTAAGGCAAAAACCAGCATAATAGATAAAGAGTACCTCACGATTAAAGGGAAAATTGAAAAAGATAACATAACCACATTAAATATCTATGCTCCCAATGAAAGAGCTTCAAAATACATAAAGAAAGGACCAAAATTAACACAGTAACACAACATCTACAACAATTACAAACTGGCCAACAATGGAACCCACAGCCACCAAAATAAAAGACATAATTAAGATTAGAGCAGAAATAAATGAGGTAGAAAACGGAAAAACTATAGAAAGTATCACTAGGACAAGAAGCTGGTACTTTCAAAGGATTAACAAAAGTGAAAGACCGTTGACAAACCTAATGAAAGTAAAGAGGGAGAAGACACAAATAACACACATTAGAAACCACATGGGCAATGTCACAATGGTACGAAAGGAAATCAAATGGATAATAACAGAATACTATGAAGAGTTGTACTCCAACAAATTTGAAAACCTAGAAGAGATGGATACATTTTTAGATAAACATGACCTACCTAAACTTAAACAGAATAAAGTAGAAAACCTGAACAGACATATAACAAAAGAAGAAATTAATCAGGTCATCAAAAAACTACCAAACAAAATAAGTCCTGGCCCAGATGGCTTCATGGGTGAGTTCCACAAAACATTCAAGGAAGAGCTATCACCAATTCTACTCAAATTATTCCAGAAGATAAATTATAGACCAATATCCCTCATGAACATAAATGCAAAAATTTTCAACAAAATCCTAACCAACAGAATCAAGCAAAACATCAAAAAGATCAAGTGGGATTTATATCAGGGATGCAAGGATGGCTCAAAACCAGAAAAAAGATCAACGTCATCCACCATATAAATCTGAAAAAAGAAGAACCATATGATCATATTCATTGATACAGAAAAGTCATTTGAAAAAAAATCCAACATCCATTCCTGATAAAAACACTCAACAAAATAAGAATTGAAGAGAAATTCCTCAACATAATTAAGAGCATATATATAAAACTAACAGCCTACATTACTCTCATTGGAGAGAAACTGAAAGCCTTCTCTTTTTGAACAAGAACCAGACAAGGATGCCCTTTGTCACCACTCCTATTCAATATTGTACTCGAAGTCTTAGCAAGAGCTTTCAGGCAAGAAAGGGAAATTAAAGACATCCAAATTAACAAAAAGGAAGTAAA
>NW_006408816.1:2092942-2094040 GCF_000296735.1 Chrysochloris asiatica
ACTGATGAAGATCAAAGAGCACAGCTTTTGGTATAGATTACATCTCAATATAAAGAAAACAAAAATCCTAACTACTGGACCAATAAACAACATTCTAATCAATGGAGAAAAGATTGAAGTTGTCAAGGACTTCATTCTTCTTGGATCAACTATCAACACTCACGGAAGCAGCAGTCAGGAGATCAAACGATGTATTGCATAAGGGAAATCTGCTGCACAAGACCTTTTTAAAGTGTTGAAGAATAAAGATGTCAGCTTGAAGACTAAGGTGCTTCTGCCCCAAGCCATGGTGTTTTCAATAACCTCATATGGATGTGAAAGCTGGACAGTGAATAAGGAAGACCGTAGAAGAATTTATGCCTTTGAGCTATGGTGTTGGAGGAGAATATTGAAAATGCCATGGGCTGCCCAAAGAACTAATAGATCCATTTTGAATCTGACAACCACATGGTTTACTATACCTGGAATGACAAACTGAGGAGGAATGGTGTTTCCATCATTGTCAAAAACAACATACCAAGGTCTGTCATGAGGTACAACACTGTCTGTTATAGGATAATATCACATGCCTACAGAGAAGATCACTGTTATTCAAATTTATGTACCAACCATAAAAGCCAGTGAGGATGAAATAGAAGAATACTATCAACTTCTTCAATCTGAAATTTATCAAACAAGCAATCAAGATATATAGATAATCACTGTCAATTGAAATGCAAAGGTTGGAAACAAAGAGGAAGGAATGGTAGTTGGAAAATATTGCCTTGGTGCTAGAAATTATGCTGGTGATCACATGATAGAATTCTGAAAAACTAATTGACCTTGCCAGAGACAATACACAGAAATAAAATTGACTACATCTGTGGAAAGTGACAGTGAAAATGCTCCTATTTCAGGCAAAACAAGGCCAGGTGCAGACTGTAGAACAGAACGCCAATTGCTCATTTGTAAATTCAGGCTGAAGCTGAAGAAAATAAAAACAAGTCCACAAGAGCCAAAGTATGACACAGAATATATTCCACTTGAATTTAGATGTCATCTGAAGAAAAAAAAAAAATTGATATATTATATGCTAAAGATGAAGACCATAAGAGTTGT
>NW_006408816.1:2095482-2097354 GCF_000296735.1 Chrysochloris asiatica
GTTAGGCAAATCTGCTACACAAGACCTTTTTATAGTTTGAAGAGCAAAGATGTCAACTTGAGGACTAATGTGCACCTCACCAAAGCCGTGGTATTTACATATGCATGTGAATGTTGGATGGTGAATAAGGAAAATCATTGAAGAATTAATGCATTTGAGTTGTGATATGGACAAGAATATTGAAAGTGCCATGGGCTGCCAAAAGAAGAAACAGATCTGTGTTGGAAGAAGTGCAGCCGGAGTGCTACATGGAGGCCAGGATGGCCAGACTTCATTGCTCATACTTCAGACATATAGTCAGGAGGACACGTCACTGGAAAGAGATATCACGTTTGGCAATGTGAAGGGTCAGAGAAAATGAGGAAGATCCCCATCACGATGGATTGGTAAAGTAGCAGCATCAATTGGCTCAAGCAAGCCAACTATTGTGAGGTTAATGCAGAACTGGGCAGTGTTTCATTCTGTTTTACATAGGGTAGCTATGAGTCGGTACTGACTTTATGGCATCTAACAAAAAGAACAACAAAGTGTCAATAGGACAGGATGACATAACCATAACAAATATCTATGCTCCCAATGAAAGAGACCCAATATATATAAAGCAAACTAATAGATTTGAAGAAATAAACAATTTTACAATAATATGGGCGATTTCCATATGCCACTTTCAAAAAAAGATAGAACAACCAGAAAGAAACTTGAGAAAGACACAGAGGAAATAAACAACATAGTCAACTTGACGTTGTAGATATGTACAGATCATTCAACTATACAACAGCACAATACACAATCTTTCCTGTGTACATGAAATTTTCTCCAAAATAGACCATACATAAGGCCACAAAACAAGTTTCTGTAAATTTATAAACATCAAAATACCACAAAGCATCTTCTCATAACACAATGCTACAAAATTAGAAATCAACAATAGGAAGATTGAGGAAATAAAGTTAAATACATGAAAAGTGAATAACAACCTTCTTAAAGCTACTGGCTTGTAGAGGATATATAGCATATATTCACAAAGTTCCTAGAAACAAATGAGAACGAAAACACAACATACCATAATCTTTGGGACACAGGAAAAGCAGTACTGAGAGGACAATTTATTTGCAATAAATGCACCCATCCAAAAAGAAGAAAGAAACAAAATCAACATATTAACACAACATCTCCAACAACTAGACATAGACCAGCAAAGTAAACCTACAGTCAACAGAAAAAAGGAAATAATAAAAATTCAAGCAGAAATAAATGAGATAGAAAACAGAAAAACTATAGAAAGCACCAAGAGGACAAGGAGCTGGTTCTTTGAAATGATTAATAAAATTGACAAAACATTGACAAACCTAACTAAAAAAAAAGAGGGAGAAGACACAAATAACACACATAAGAAACCATATGTGTTATGTCACAACAGAACCAATAAAATTAAAAAGGATAAAAACAGACTGTTATAAACATTTGTACTCCAACAAATTTGAAAATCTAGAGGATATGGATACAGTTTTAGAAAAGCATGACCTACCTAAACTTACACAAAGTGAAGACAAAAACTTGAAGAGACCTATAACAAAGGAAGAAATTGACCAGGTCATCAACAATCTCCCAACCAATACAAGTTCAGGTCCAGATGACTTCTCTGGTGAGTTTTACCAAACATCATTCCAGAATAGAGAAAAGGATGGAAAACTTCCTAATACATTCATTCTATGAAGCAAGCATAACCCTCATACCAAAACCAGGGAAGGACATCACTAGAAAGAAAATTATACAACCATTAATTATCCCTCAAGAACATAGATTCTAAAATTCTCAACAAAATACTAGCCAACATAATTCAACAACACATCAAAATATAATACATCATGA
>NW_006408816.1:2098167-2104060 GCF_000296735.1 Chrysochloris asiatica
GAAAAATATTCTTTAAAGAGATGGCATAAACAATTACAAACTTTATATGTAAAGGAAAGAGACCCAGGATAAGCCAAAACTGCTTCAGAAGAACAAAATTGGAAGCCTCTCAGACCCTGATTTCAAATTTTATCACATGGTTATAGTGGTCAAAACGGCATGGTACTGGTACAATGAAAGAAACATAAATCAATGGAACAGAATCGAGAATCCAGAAATTAACCCATTCACAAACAGCCAACTGATCTTTGACAAATGGCCAAAGTATATTGAATGGGGAAGAGATAAGTTTCTTCAACAGATGATGTTGGCAGAACTGGAAATTGATATACAAAAGATTGAAACAAAATCTTTACCTCACACCATATACAAAACCCAATTCAAAATGTATTAAAGACTAAATGTGAATCCCAGAATTATAAAGGCCATCAATGAAAAAAAATAGGGACACATTTAAGGACTCTAGTATAGGGCACACTCAGACTACCAAACATTGAGAAAATTACACAAACAAAAGTAGACAAAATAGATGACTGGCACTTACTAAAAATAAAAAAATAAAAATATGTGCATCAAAAGACTTCACCAAAAGAATAAAAAGTGAGTCTACAGAAAGGGAAAAAATCGTTGGGAACTATGCATCTGACAAGGGACTAATTTCTAATATATATAGGAAACTACAACAACTCTACAAGAAAATGACAAATAACTCAATTAAAAAATGGGCACAGGACATGAATAGACATTTCACCAAGAAGAAGATCCAGTCAGCCAACAAATATATGAAGAAATGTTCATAATCACTAGCCATTAGAGAGACACAAATCAAAACAATAATGAGATATCATCTCACACCAGCAATGACAGTGAAGATAAAACCGTATAGGACAATAAATGCTGGCAAGGATGCAGAGAGATTGGAAACCTATAAATTTCTGTTTGTTGTTGTTGTTGTTGTTAAGTGCCTTCAAGTCGGTTCCGACCCATAGCGACCCTGTACAGGGTTTCTGAGGCTGTAAATCTTTATGGGAGCAGAAAGCCTCATCTTTCTCCCGCAGAGCAGCTGGTAGTTTCGAACTGCTGACCTGCGGTTCACAGCCTGATTGGTAACCACTACGCTACCAGAGCTCCTTATAAATTTCTGGTAGGATTGCAAAATGATCTAATCACTCTGGAAAACAATATGGCACTTCCTCAGAAAGTTGGATATAGAAATACCTTATGATCCAGCAATTCCTCTTTTTGGTATTTATCCACAAGAAATACAAACCATAACACAAGTAGATATATGCACACCAATGTTCATAGTAGCACTATTTTCAATAGCTAACAGATGGAGGCATCCTAAGTGCCCATCAATGGAAGACTGGCTAAACAATCGTTAGTACATACACACAATGGAAGAATATTATGCTACCTGGAAGAATAACAAGGAAGCTGCAAGCCACTGCATAACATGGAAGAACCTTGAGGACATTATGCTGAGTGAAATTAGTCAGTCACAATAGGGGGAAAAAATTCTTTGCTGGTTTCCAGTGTGTATGGGGTAGGCTGGGGTGAGAGGAAGGAGAAGCGAGAGGAAGGTTGAGCACAGGGTAGGGAATAGACACAGGATAGTTTTTTTTATAAGAGCTCAGAAATTACTTGGAGCTGGTGCACAGGGTATTTTCATTCTGTTGTTCTCCAAAACTAGGGTGTGGGAGTATTTACAAAGCAATATTATAGTATTTAGGAGTCCTGGTAGTGCTGTGGTTAAGTAGTAGGCTGCTCATCAAAAGATCAATTGTAGGGAGAGAGAGATGTGGCCATCAACTTCTGTAAAACTTTTCAGCCTTGGAAACCCTATAGATCATCAAAACTGTTCTAAGGAGTCCTGATGTGATGCTCAGGGTTATTGTACTGGACTACAAGGTCAGTTTGATCCACACTTAACACTGAACAGCACTTAACAACAACAACAACAACGCTCTGCTGTATAGGAATCAACTCAACAGCAGTGGGCTTGGTTTGATATCTAACTATTTAATTAAAATATAATTGCAGAATATCTTTCCACATATTTGATATACTGGCCATGCATGCAGGCACATGTGTGAACACATGTAAATACACACACACAAAACCCATAAATGCAGTTTTAGGCAGACACATAAATCTGCAAAATAAAATATATGAGTCACTCAGAGAATGGCACAATGGATGTTCCAGAGACGTTCTTTTACAAGATTGATTTGTATGCCTATGATACTGTTGTTGTTAACTGCCATTGAGTAGTTTCTGACTCAGAACAACCCTGTATAGGGTTTCCAAGTAGAAGTTGGTGGTTTTGAACTGTCGATCTTTCAATTGAAAGTTTAATTAGGTGCTTATCCTACAATTACAGACAAGGCTAATGATACCAGATTAATTTATTTTGTGAGTGGGGAATTTTCATAAAAACTACAAGAGCAGCAATGTATTTGCACTGGACTGGTAACCGCATGTCAGTAGTTCAAACCCACCAGCTGCTCCTCAGATACCCTATACAGGGTTGTTATGAGTTGGACCTGACTTAACAGCATTTAACAATAACCTAATATATAAAGAGCCTTCTAATGGGCTATTCTAATTAAATTACATCAATAGAGAACAACTATAAGCCGTTACAAACAATTACTGATTTTCTTTATGCAATTATTGTTATTTTAAAATGTTAACTTTGTTTTGTAATGTTTGTTGTAGTCTAGACATTTTTGAAAGAATGGTATTTACATGTAAATACAGGTTATGATATGTCAAAGGTTATAGCTGATGGAGAAAGCAAAAAGGTCAAATTAGCCTTTTCCTCACCTACATTGTTTAACCAATTTCATTTGTATTATTTTTGCAATTTAAAAGGTATCATAAAAAGTCCTTTTAAAGTTATTAAGTATTAACTTATTATAATATGTGCCTTCTCAATGCTGCTAGAAAGGTTAATATTTAACTGAATACTTTTCCCTGTTTTCTTTTTGCATACACATACTTACTTTATTTGAATCATTTCATTTACAGGAGGGCATTTAAATCAATTTCTTCTTCATCTTCTTTTTTACATGCTTGCCCCTTCTCTTGTCTATTCTCTCAATTTATCATTTTCCTGATTCTTTTGGATAAATTCATGCTAGAGACACTTAGAATTTAGACTTTCAGAACAATGGAATCACAATAGACACAGATTCTAAACCTTGCTTCTTTCCCCCAACAAAACCTTATGTAAAACTTTACATGATAGCTACTGTCATTCTAATCCATGCTAACTACTAGATCTAAAATATTCCATGCTCTATTTATATAGTGCATTGTTCAAGATTCCCCTATAAACCGGCATTGATTTTGTTTCCGTTATCTGAACCTTAATTTTTATGAAATATGTATCATTTCATAGTGCCAGTTCAGCTTAACAATGAATGACTCAATAGGTACTTATTTTTATTTTTATGTCTTGATTCCCAGAAGTTGGATATGAAATATATACTATAAAATTGTTTATAAAAGCTTGCTCTTCTGAAGCAGACTGTCTGCCTTCAAATCTACTGTTGACATTTTTTCAGGCAAGTTATTTGCCACTTTTTGGTCTCAATATTCTCATCTGTAAAGTGGTATAATACTTTTAACTCCATCAGAGGATCATTCTAAAAGTTAAATGAGTCAAATAGATAAAGCATTTCAAAAGTGACTGACCAAAACTTCATGTAAATGTTAATAATGTTTATAGCAATTATTGTTATTGTTACTACTGGGTTAAGGGTATTGTTGTTGTTATTGTTGTTATGTGCTATCGAGTCAGTTCCAACCCATAGTGACCCTGTATAAGGGTTTCTGAGGAGCGGCTGGTGAGCTTGAACTGCCAACCTTGCAGTTCAAACGGCTTTGCAGTCTGGCGCATTAACCCACAGAGCCATACCAGAACTCCATGTGTATACTTAAATTTTGATAGATGCTGCCACATTGTTTTACAAAAGATTATAAAATATGACATTTTTTTCCAATTTATATTAACAATTTCCTACACATTCCCATCAGTAATGGGTAAAATTACTCTTTATTATCTTTTTCTAGACTAACAGACTTAAATATTATCTAGTTTTGCTATTTTTATTCTCCAAATTAGTAATGATTTTCATATACTTCTGTACATTTTAATTTTGTATAAACTTTCTCATATATTTTTGATGCCCTATACTGTTCATCAGAAAAAAATCATACTGAAAAAAAACTGTGATATATTTCCACTAAATATAGCAACATTATACTGATTAGTTATCACCATTGGTGCTATAGGATAGGCACTGAATTGTTAACCACAAAATTGACAGTTCAAATCCTCTAAGGGAGAAAAAATGAGTCTTTCTTTTCCCATAAAGATTTAAAGTCTCAGAAACCCTATAAAGGATCACTATGAGTCAGAAGTGACCCAACAGCACCTAAAACAAGATTGGCAAATGTCATTGAGATGTTTAAAATATTTTATAGAAAAAACTTTCATTTTTTTTCTTTTATAGATTATTGGGGTCTTGTTTAGTTTAAGACATTGCATTTACTCACTTGATAATACACGTAGCCCTCAAGATTTTTACTAATATTTGTGAAATTGAATTTCATATTCATGTCGCTAATCTTGCTGGCCACCACTCATCTGTCAGTTTGCCGTAGTGTGGTGGCTTACACATTGCTGTTAACCATTGTTATTATTGTTAAGTGCTTTGCCACCAGAATTTTAAACAACAGCTGGACCACCTATAGTGGACAGGTTAAGACAGACTAGTAAGAATAAGAGATGGACTACTTTCAAATATTTAGTCACTGAAAACTTATAAATAGCAGTGAAACACTGTCAGCACCAGAATATTGGATACTGAAACAAGATGAAGAGCAACAGAATATTCTCAGATGTAGGGCCAGAAAATGAGCCACTTGGGTTGGAAGGCAATCAAATATGACAGAGGAAGATCTGTCTCAAAGTAGACTTGTCTGTAATAAAACAAATGGAGTAAAGCTTTGGGACCTTCATTAGCAGATGGGACACAATTGAAAATGAAGAGAAACAGCTGTAAACATCCATTAATAATTGGAACATGGAATGTACAAAGCATGAATTTAAAAAAATTGGAAATTATCAGAAATGGACTGGAGCTCATATATATTGATATCCTAGGTATTAGTGATCTGAAATTAACTGGAGTTGGTTATTTTGAATCAGACAACCACCTAGTTAACTGTGCCAGGAATGACAAATGGAATATGAATGCCACCACATGCATTATCAAAAAGAATATTTCAGGATCTATCTTGAAGTACAATGCTGTCTGTGATAGGTTAATATCCATATGTCTACAAGGAAGACCAGTTACTACAACTATTATTCAAATTTACACACCAACCATTAACACTGCTGATGATTTAATTGAAGAATTCTACCAACTTCTTCAGTCTGATATTGATCAATGATGCAATCAAGATGGATTAGTAATTGCTTGTGATTGAAATGTGAAGGTTAGAAACAAATAGGACACTCCAGTCATTGGGAAATAAGGCCTGGGTGACAGAAAATGATGTTGGAGGTCACATGATAAAATTTTGTGAGACCAATGACTTCATTATTGCAAATACTAATTTTAAACAACATGAAAAATAACTATATGCATGGACCTCATGAGATGGAAGACACAGAAATCAGATTGGCTACATCAGTCTAAACAGACATGGAAAAGCTCCAACTCATCAATCAAAACATGGCCAGGGGTAGACAGTGGAACAGACCACCAATTATTCACATGCAAATTCAAATTGAAGCCGAAGAAAATTGAAACAAGTCCACAAGAGCCAAAATATGACCTTGAATATATCCCACCTGAATTTAGAGATCATCTGA
>NW_006408816.1:2104456-2106071 GCF_000296735.1 Chrysochloris asiatica
AAAATTAAGCCTTGACTTCTATTATTGAAAGATTCTCTGGGCAAATTATTGAATGATGCAGAAAGCATAAAGAGAAGATGGAAAGAACACACAGAGTCACTATACCAAAAGGAAATGGTTAATGTTCAAACATTTCAAGAGGTAGCATATGATCAAGAGCCAATGATACTTAGGGAGGAAGTCCAAGGTGCACTGAAGGAATTGGCAAAGAACTAGGCACCAGGAATTAATGGAAAAAAATTTGAAATCTTTCAAGAAAGTGAGGTGGCATAAGAGGCACTCACTCATCTATGCCAAGAAATTTGGAAGACAGCTATCTGGCCCTCTGATTGGAAGAGATCCATTATTTGTGCCCATTCCAAAGAGAGCTGACCCAACAGAATGCGGAAATCATTGGACAATCTCTTTGATATCCCATGTGAGTAAAGTTTTGCTAAAGGTAATACACAAATGGTTACAATCAAACATTGACAGAGAACTTCCAAAGGTTCAAGCTAGAATCAGAAGAGGCTGTGGAATGAGGGATATCATTGCTGATGTCCAATGGTTTTAGGCTGAAAGCAGAAAATATGAGAAAGATGTTTACCTGTGGTTTATTGACTATGCAATGGCTTTTGATTGTATGGATCATGGCAAGCTATGGACAACATTGTGAATTATAAGTATTCCGGAACACTTAATTGTGCTCAACTATCAACACTCATGGAAGCAGAAGTCAAGAGATCAAATGACGTATTACATTAGGCAAATCTGCTGCACAGGACCTTTTTAAAGTGTTGAAGAGCAAAGATGCCTGCTTGAGGACTAAGGTGCATCTGTTCCAAGCCATGGTATGTTCAATAACCTCATATTCATGGACAGTGAGTAAGGAAGACCATAGAAGAATTGATGCCTTTGAGTTATGGTGTTGGGGGAGAATATTGAAAACGCCATGGGCTGCCAAAGGAACCAATAGATTTATTTTGGAAGAAGTGCAGCCAGAGTGCACCTTGGCGATCAAGATGGCCAAACTTCGTCTCTCATACTTCAGACATATTGTCAGGAGGGACCAGTCACTGAAGAACGATATGCCTGGTAAGGTGGAGGGTCAGAGAAAAAAAGGAAGACCCCCAACGAGATGGATTGGCCAAGTGGAAGCATCGATGGACTCAAGTGTGGCAACAGTAGTGAGGTTGGCCCAGGATTGGTCAGTGTTTCATTATGCTGTGCATAATGTCGCTAATGGTTGGTACTGACTTGATGACACCTAACAACAACAACAATAACACTAGAGCCAAAATATGACCTTAAATATCTCCCGTCTGAATTTAGAAATCATCTCAGGAACACATTGGATGAATTAGACAATAATGATCATAGACTAGAAGAGCTGTGGGATGACAACAAGAACATCATACAGATAGAAAGCAAATGGTCATTAAGAAGAAAAAAAAAGAAGGAAAACACCAAATTGGATGTTAGAACAGACTCTGAGACTTGCTCTCCAGCATAGAGATGCTAAAATAAATGGAAGAAATGAAGAGATAAAAGAGCTGCATAGAGGAGATTCGACTTCCGATGCTTCCCTGACCAGGCAGTTCAGGTAGGGCAGTCTCGGGGACAAGGGGCGGAATTG
>NW_006408816.1:2114574-2119229 GCF_000296735.1 Chrysochloris asiatica
TAGAAGTTTTATAACAAGGAAGGAGTAATTAATTCTCCAGGATAGGAGCGGAGGCCTCTGGGACCATCAACAGAGAAGAGCTGAGAGGGGGATCCTACCCAGAGAAACAGAGATGCCTGAGATAGAGACAGAGATGATGACGTGGAGTGATGAAGCAACTGGGGACCTTGGACACAGAGAGGGAAAGGGACTGTGGGCAGAAAACTGGGGGGAGGAGGGGGAACTGTAGGGGGCGGGTTTCTGGGATATACCCTTTGGGTGGTTGATGATGCATGGAGGGAATTGGAACCATGGCAATGAGATGATATACGATGGAATGAATGTAAAACTGAAGTTCTCCTATGTAAACTATCAAATAATTCACAATAAAACATTAAAAAAAAAAAGCTGCATAGAAAAGTTCAAAGGGCAACTTGTGAAGACGAAGTCAATTACAACAAAATATGTAGAAATTTGGAGTTCGAAAACCCAAAGGGAAGAATACACTCAGTATTTGTCAAGTTGAGGGAACTGCAGAAACGATTTAAGCCTGGACAAATTATTGAAGGAATCTATGGGTAAAATATGGAGTTCTGGTGTCACACTGTAGGATAAGCAGTCAATCATGCGGTCAGTTTGAGCTGCAAGATCACCCACTCTTTGGAAACCCTATAGAGGATAGCTATGAATGGGAAGCGACTCAAAAGCACTTAACAATAATAACAATGGTCAGAATATAGAATGAAGCAGAAAGCATCAAAAGAAGATGGAAGGAATACACAGAATCATTCTACCAAAATACCAAAAAGAAATGGTTGATTTCCACCATTTCACAAAGTAGCATATGATCAAGCGCCAATGATACTGACAGAAGACATCCAAGGTGTTTTGACAGAATATAAATTGAAATCATTCAACAAACTGATATGGAACTGGTGGTGGTGATGGTTATGTACTGTAGAGTCAGTTGTGACTCATAACAACCCTTCATAGGATTTCTAAGGCTGTGCATTGTTATGTGAGCAGAAAGTCTCATCTTACTTAAGTGGAACAAGTGGTAGTTTCAAATTGCTGACCTCGAGATTAGTAGCCCGACTTGTAACCATATGCTACCAGAGCTCAATCATTTATGCCAATAAATTTGGAAGATAGCTACTTGGACAACTGATTGGAAGATATCTATATTTATGTCCCTTTCAAATAGAGGTGACACAACAGAATGAGGAAAGCATAGAGCCTTTACACCTAAATGTAAAGAAAACAAAAATCCTCACCACTGGACCAAAAAATAAATAACATCCATATAAATGGAGGAAAGAATGAGGTTGTCAAAGATTTCATTTTGCTCAAATCAACCATCAACACTCATGAAAGCAGTTATCAAGAAATCCAACAATGTTTTGCATTGGGTAAATCTGCTGCACAAGACCTCTTTAAAGTGTTCAAGAATATAGATATCAGTTTGAAGACTAAGGTATGCCTGACCCAATCTATAGTATTTTCAATAACTTAATAGGCATGAGAGGAATCCTAGTGTGGCACTGTGGGTTAATGCGCCAGACTGCAAAGCCATTTGAACTGCAAGGTCGGCAGTTCAAGGTCACCAGCTGCTCCTCTTAACCCTATACAGAGTCGCTAGGGATCGGAACCGACTCAACAGCACTAAACAACATATGCTTGTGAAAGATTAACAATGAATAAGGAAGAATTGATGCATTTGGCTATGTTGTTGGAGAAGAATATTGAGAGTTCCAAGGACTGTCAAAAGAACAAACCAATCAGTGGAGGAAGAAATTCAGAATGCTCATCATGAGCCAGGATGGCCAGACTTTGTCTCTCATCCTTCAACATATTATCAGGAAGGACCATTCTCTAGAGAAGAACATTATGCTTTGTAAAGTGGAAAGTCAGCTAAAAAGAGGAAGACCCCTTCCCCACAACAGCATGGATTGGCACAGTGGTAGCAACAATGAGCTCAAGTGTAACAATGATTGTGAGGTTGGTGCAGGACTGAGTAGTGTTTTGTTCTGATGTGCGTAGGGTCACTATGAGTCAATACAGATTCAAATTCACGTAACAGAAACAATAACAACAATCTAGCTGGAATTAATTTTTATTTAATAGGAATATGGAGAATTGTACCAGAGACAATTTTCCTTGTCGCATTATTGTGTCATATCAATTGAACAAAAAAATGTTTCATTTATATCATGATCTTGATTTAACAAATAGAAGAATCATATAATGAAACAGTTCCAACTATTATACCATCACAGATTTTATAGATGAGAATATTCCAAGACTGAGGTTTGATTTTTGCCAGGTGTATATTGAGGGTGATCTACTCCCAACGTGTAAGCCTTTGAAAACTTTAGAACGCAGTTCCACTCTGGTACACATGTGTTTGCCATAAGTCAGAATTGACTAGAATTCAACTGCTTTTGTGTTTCTTGTTTGCTTGTTTTTAAGCTTAGCATAAAATTTCTTCCTCCCGGGAGTCATTTTTTCATTTACTCAAGCACCAAAAAATGGTTAAACAATTTCTAACTTTAGTTGCACATGAGAAATTACTTTTAGAACCATGAGACATAAAACATTTGCTTCCCCAAGAAACTGTAATGTGTTTTCATTGACAGTGAACATTTTTGTATCTGGTTGTTTGTTTGTTTGTTTGTTTCTGTTTAGTCAATAAGGAACTGAGAGCTATACTATGGATCAATTCTAGCAGTCAGGTTGGCCATAAGAGCTTGTACATATTTATATTATAACTATTCCAATCTCATCACTACTTCTCACTCAACATACAATTTTTGCCTTTCACTCTGTAATTGACTTTTTATTTTTCCAGATGTTGTTCTTCTAGATGCCGTGGAACTAACCTGTCTATAAAAATCAACTAAATAAGTAAATAAAGTAGTTACTAAAAAGATCAATAAAAATAAACTTATAGAAATTATCACTAACCCATATGTCATGTTTTATTCTTTGCATTCATAAATAAAATATCGAAATGTAGTATAGGTTAGAAGCTTTTACACTGAGTAAGAAGCATTTAATTTATCCTTAATCTAGTGTTTTATACTTCAAACCAGAAAATCTGCAGTCTAAGCCTACCAGTCACTTCCCAAAGAAACATGAGACTTATGTTCCCACAAAGATTTAAAGCCTCAATAAACCTTTACAGGGTTGCTATGAGTCAAAACTGACTGGATGGTAGTTAACAACATCAACAATCCAGTGTCTATTGATAGGTTACTGGTAAAATTACTCACAAGAGAATTGACTAATGATGTGCTGTACATAAAGTCCAACATAATTTGTTAGAGTTTTCTGGAAAATAACCACAATTCCATCAATGATGTCTCACTAGTGCTTCAATTCTGAACAAACATTAATACTATGCACATCTCCAACACACATATACAAACAAAAACAACAAAAAAAACTACTACATGTAAAGAGGCAGAAACAAGTACACTTACTTGGTTTCCATTTATTCATTTATTCTTTTAGTCATTCACAGATTCACACATATGTCAAACGTTTCAGTGTTGTACTTTATGCATAGTATGTAAAAAAAATGGATCTTTTGTATTATCAAACTTATACTCCCCCATCAATTCAAAAGGTACTAGTATGTCTGCAAAACTTGAAGCATAGCTACCATTTGAAATCTATTAAATTTACTCAAAGGAAATTTTGAAATCAGATATAGATACTGAGTTTATTATTTAGTTTTATCTAACTGAGCATCCAACATGTCTTTCCTTGTTAAACATGTAAGCTAGTTCTACAAAAATACATGTGTTTTAAAAACTATTTTAGTTAGTAGACTGTATCGAATATCAGGTAATTTTGTATGTTTTCTTAAGTAGAACATCAAGTATTAGTGGTCTGTGCTCTGTTTTTAGTTCTAGGCCTCTTGCTGAAAGTATTAATTTGGATGAACACGTCAATAATCTTTAAAAATGCTGCATAACTAAATCTCTTTGATGTAAAACCTTACTTTATAAATACCTTATTAAGTTTTGTTTCAAATGGTATCCTTTAATAAAATATCTAGATGTACCTAACAAAGTTATTCTCTCACTATTCAGTATGTTGTAAAAATCTACACCTTCATCTCATGTTTGGCATTTTTATATAAATAGGATATGTTGAGATTTCTGGACAAAACAAAGAAAATGAGTGTTCTACTATATGAATATGGAGATATAGGGTCAGCAAGTCTTCTCATTTCTTTATTTTTTAAAAAAGTTTTTATTGTGAATTGAGTGATAATTTACATGGCAGAACATTGGTTTTACAGCATCGTTTCATTGTAATGACTAAAATCTCCTATGTGCATCATCATTCAACAACACTTGCTTTCAGTCCCTCTGTTTTTTGTTTCATTTTGTTTTTTAGCTGTTTGTTTGTTTTGGAGGGGTATGTACACAAAAACACTCAGGAATATATAATCATTTAAATAACCAAAAGGTACATTCTGCAAGTCTGCCTCCTGGCCACCAGCAGTAGAATCCTCATCTCTGCCTCCATCTCTGGTGCACTGCTTCTCTAGATAGGATCCGGCATTCTGCTCATGCTCCTCTCCCTTAATGGTCTTAGGGTCCTCTGTGGACTGTAAGATTAACTACTCCCCCATTTTTGTTACAGTTGTGACAGTTGCAATTAGT
>NW_006408816.1:2119426-2125224 GCF_000296735.1 Chrysochloris asiatica
CATATCCAAATGTTATTTGTTGGCCCCCAAATATATTTTATAGGTGTCTTACTTTCACAATTTTTTTTGAGATCATATTCAAACCAGAAATGCATATCACCATTAGTATGTCCCTTGAGTCTATTTAAAACAGAAGAGTTCTAACATGATATTTTAAAATATTATTACTGAAATATTTTAAATTGAGATAAGGTCCTTCTAATTCAGTGCAGTTTCACCATTTATCTTGTTAGGGTGGCTGGAGGTGATAGACTCTCTGTAAGAGTGCATTGCTCAAATCTCCACTTAGAGAACCTGCTGTGGAGACTGCAGTCAGCTGGCAGCCTTCACTTGCTGTACCTTTGGGATCTCTCAGCTTTTTATTAGAGTCCTTATACTCCCCAAGGTGCTTCCAGCCAATTTCATACATTTCTAAATTCGTCTTCATATCTGTTTCTTGGAGGACCTAAACTGACAGAAAAGTTTTGCAGGAAATCTACAAAATTATTTTAACACTCATTCTGGATTCCCTTATTCCCAGAAGCATATTATGGAAAGAGCAGTGAACATTCTTTTATGTATGTATACATATGCATACATAGTCACTTTTAAGTATATATATATACATTTTATTGTTGTAGTTAACTGCTATCAAGTTGGTTTCAACTCATAGCGACTCTGTATAGGGTTTCCAAGAAGCAGGTGGTAATCTTATGAGAATGTGTTTGTGCATTTATTACTTTTCATTTTTTAATGCCAAAACACACTGGAGTAATTGGGGAAAATAGTTAGTAAATTTTTCCCATGTGGATTATGGACATCTTGCCAAAAAATACTATTGAATACTCAAGTGTTTTACCCCAACACTTACAAACCACTGAGAAATAGGATAAAATATTGAATAACAATGCTTGACATTATCAAGGGAAAGGCAATTTACATTGTCGAATAGTGGCTCTGTTTACATATCTACTGAGGGAAAATATGTTAAATATAAGATTTTATGAAGTTATTGTTGTTGTTGTTAAGTGCTGTTGAGTCAATTCTGACCCATAGATGCCCTGTATATGGTTTCCAAGGAGCACCTGGTGAGCTTGAACTGCTTACCTTGCAGTTCAACCAGCTTTTCAGACTGGTGCATTGACCTACAGCACCATACCAGGATGCCAGTATTAGTTAAGATTAAATGTTTTGTATAGAAATAAAAAATACATAAGATTGAAATGTCCAATTAAACACATGAGATTCATTTGTAAAACAACTTTGCACTGATTTGGGAGGATGCCTACATGTATGATATCCTATCACAATCCTCAAGTAGTCATATGGAAATGGATGTGAAAAACATGAAAGGTACTGTAGTAAAAAAGTAGTTTGTTAAAAGTATTAAATAGAGGGATGAAGAATAGGGTTTGAAATATCAGAAGAAAGGTATTTTAATTATAAACAGAAAAATCAGTGACAGTATACAGGATTTGCAGCTGATCTGATTATTCCCCAACACCAAAACTCTGATAAACTATGCAACTCAGATTCTCTAGAAATCAACCCACACAAACAAAAATCCAATATTGAATTAAAAGGAATGAAATTGTTGAGCTATGTAGTGAACATACATAACAGTTTGTACCAAGTGTTATGTTTTTTCACAATAATTCTATGTTACATATTGGCTTAGGTTTGCTAAACAAAAACATGAATTAGACAACACAAAGTTGGACTTTTTAAAAAGCTTCATCTTTGTAGAACAAATAGTATTTTAATAAATCATTGTTTTAAAGTCCAAAACTCATTTATCTGTACCTAGACTGAAACTAAGATCTGAACTGGAGAAGTAGGAAAAAGACCAGACTTTTACATGGAGTTAACTGTTACCAGAACTTAAGTGCTTTGCCTGGGACACAGGGAGTGGCCTCCATAGATTTGGCCTTGTATTTGTAAACCTATTAATCAAGGGGAAAAATCTGTAGACAATTAGTTTTGACAATGGTATAGTATGAAGGCCTAGTTAATGAATTTTCACAATTATTTTTCTTATGTGGACATTAGATGATGTTCAGGTGCTAATTGTGACATCATCATGATTGCCTATTGGGGAAAAGAGTATTTTGCAGCTAAATTATGTATTTGAGGGATTCATATATCTTGTGGATTTCAGAATCATTTTAACCAGTCTTTCATTCATTAAAAGGTTTAAAAGACTAAGAGAAGAAGGCTTGTCCATTTTAATTTCTTATGACAAATCCATGTAACTCCTCATTCTCACCCCACAGCCCCAAACATATATACAAACACTATATGACCATGATATGCAATATAGATGCTACTAGCATATTAAAATTAAATGGAATTTAAAACATGTGTCTAAGTTAGACAAGCTACATTTTAAAGACTCAGTAAACACATGTGGCTAGTGGCTATAGACTGTATTGGCAGTGCATCGATAAGAGTATTTCCATTCATGCAGAACATTCTAGTCGACAGCATATAGAGAAAATCACCGTGAAGGCTAGACTTTTGTTAATTTTGTTCATTGATGTGTTCCCAGATTATCGAATATTCTCAGGCATAGGATAGTGATGAAAACTATCAATTGATTGAATGACTACTCTGTCCCTCCCTTCAGTTTTCTTCACTTGTTTGGGGATTGCATCTTGAAACACAACTTCAGGTGTGCTTGAAGACACCTAAGTAGCACTCTGAAAGTAAAAAGACTGATCAACTAGGGTACTTACTGATTTGTGCTCTCCTACCTGAAGTCCATGTAGCATATGATCAAGACCCAATGATACTCAGGGAGGGAGTCCAAGGTACATTGAAGGAATTGGCAAAGAACAAGGCACCAGGAATTGATGGAATAAAAATTGAAATATTTCAAGAAACTCAAGCGGCACAGGAGGCACTCACTCATCTCTGCCAAGAAATTGGGAAGACAACTATCTGGCCGACTGATTGGAAGAGATCCATATTTGTGCCCATTCCAAAGAGAGGTGACCCAACGGAATGTGGAAATCATCAGACAATCTCTTTGATATCTCAAGCGAGTAAAGTTTTGCTAAAAGTAATACAGAAATGGCTACAATCATACATTGACAGAGAACTTCCAGAGGTTCAAGCGGATTCAGAAGAGACCGTGGAGTGAGAGATATCATTGCTGATGTACGATGTATCTTGGCAGAGAACAGAGAATATCAGAAAGATGTTTACCTGTGCTTTATTGGCTATGAAAATGCATTTTATTGTGTGAATCATGACAAGCTATGGACAACATTGTGAAGTATGAGTATTCCAGAACACTTAATTGTACTCATGAGGAATCTGTACCTGGACGCAGAGGCAGTTGTTCGAACAGAACATGGGAACACTGAATGTTTTAAAAGTAAGAAATATGTGCAACAAGGTTCTATTCTTTCACCATACTTATTCAACCTGTACGCTGAGCAAATAATATGAGAAGCTGGGTTCTGTGAAGAAAAACATGGCATCAGGATTGGAGGAAAACTCATGAACAACCTGCGATATGCAGATGATACAATCTTGCTTGCTGAAAGTGAAACACTTGAAGGACTTAAAACATTTACTGATGAAGATCAAAGCGCACAGCCTTCAGTATGGATTACATCTCAATGTTAAGAAAACAGAAATCCTCACCACTGGACAAATAAACAACATTCTTATCAACAGAGAAAAGATTGAAGTTGTCAAGGACTTCATTCTTCTTGGATCAACTATCAACACTCATGAAAGCAGCAGTCAAGAAATTAAACGACATATTGCATTAGGCAAATCTGCTGCACAAGACCTTTTTAAAGTGTTGGAGAACAATGATGTTATCTTGATGACTAAGGTGTGCCTGACCCAAGCCATGGTATTTTCAATAACCTCATATGCATGCGAAAGCTGGACAGTGAATAAAGAAGACTGTAGAAGAATTGATGCCTTTGAATGATGGTGTTGGAGGATAATACTAAAAGTGCCATGGGCTGCCAAAAGAACCAATAGATCCATTTTGGAAGAAGTACAGCCAGAGTGCTCCTTGGAGGCCGAGATGGCCAAACTGCGCCTATCATACTTTGGACATATTGTCAGGAGGGAACAGTTGCCGGAGAAGGATATCATGTTTGGTAAGATGGAGGGTCAGAGAAAAAGAGGAAGACCCCCAACAAGATGGATTGGCCAGGTGACAGCATCGATGGACTCAAGTGTGGCAACAGTAGTGAGGTTGGCCCAGGATCGGGCATTGTTTCTTACTGCTTTGCATAAGGTCACTATGAGTCAGTGCCAACTCTTTGGCAACCACCAACAACAACAAACCTGGAGTCCTGGAGTCCAGATGTGGCACTGTGGGTTAATGTGCCAGACTGCAAAGCCGTTTGAACTGCAGGGTCAGTGGGTCAAGCTCACCAGCTGCTACTTGGAAACCCTATACAGGGTTGCTATAGGTCAGAACTGACTCAAAGGCACTTAACAACAACAACCTTTCAGTTTGGAGTGCTGGTGCGGTGCTGTCGGCTAATGCACTAGACTGCAAAGTCAGTTTGAACTGCAAGGTTGGTGGTTCAAGCTCACCAGTCGCTCCTTGGAATCCCTCTAGAGGGTTGTTATGGGTTGGAACTGACTTGATGGCAGTTAACAACAACTCTATGTAAAGTACCAGAAAGAATACAGTAAGGAGATTTGTGTAACATTAGATCTTAGTAAGATGCTACTTAACCAGTTATGACAGACACAAGGGAGGATTACCCAATAAGCAAGTTAAGTGAAGATTTATCTGTGCTTCCTTGCTAATTGGTAGAATGGACCTGATGACTTTCATAACATCATTGTTCACTACACATTCATAAGTAAATACAAGTATTTATATTTACCTTGCTTCTTGGGTACTCCATTCCTGCCAGGGATTATACATTTGAAAAGAGGCTTATTCTGTAGAAAAGTGCTGTAGGCTTGTGAAAGAGACAGATAAGAGCCATACCTAAAAGCACAGACTTCTATGTGGTAGAAAAAAGAAAAAAAAGTTAAATTGTTACTTACAGATTAGTAAATAAACAAAGGTTAGTTCATGCTTACCTGGCTTCTTGAGTAATCTGACACTGCACATGAAAGTCAAAGGACACAAAATATTGTGTTTTAAATATATGTAACAATGATTTCATTCAATTATACAATAAAACAATTATATTACAATCTGTGAGAGCCAGAATTTGAAAGAACTGCCTTGTTTTTCCAGTTCTTATAATTTTCCCATTTTTGACAGGATGCAGTCTTACAACTATTGTATTGCTCATTTTAATGGAAAATAATTTAGTTTTCCTTCTCTGACAGGTTTCTTCATTATACAGATTCTGGCTTTCAAAGGCTTTCCTGCATTTTACAAAATCTTGGAAATTTTCTTACAAAAGTAAACTTCTAAAAATAGCATGAGTTGAAAAAAAAAAAAGTATCAGAATTGAAAGGAATAAAATTGATCAGAAAAAAAATCAAGATCATCCAAATATGAAATTCCTAGGTGTATATATTTTACACACACAATCACACACACAGAGAGAGAAAAGAAGCTTCATAACCAAAATTTCAAATTATTTCATCTAGTATATTTACATACCAATTGGTGTTTGTAACAGTGGTACTAAATATATGCATAGAAAAGTAAGTAAAGATGTATAAAATTTTAAAATAAGTAATAAATGTCAGTCTAGTAGATTTATGAGTAGTACAAATGGTTTGTACTGTGTTTGCCCTACTAAGCTAAAGTTTACAGATTTGAATCTACCCAGTAACACAGAGAAAGAAAGTTCTGTTAAAATATATATATATAT
>NW_006408816.1:2125614-2132893 GCF_000296735.1 Chrysochloris asiatica
GAAAGCTCTATGGAACGGTTCTATTCTGCAACACATAGGACTGTCATGAACTCAAATTGACTTGATGATAATGAATTTGGATTGTGTTTTATTTTAACATTCCAGTTACCCAATGATAAGCAGCAGTTTTCTTGTTCTATGTAGTATTTGCAACTGTGATTTGAGTTTTTGTTTTTTACAAAAGAAAATGGTTTAGAAAAATTCTGAAATCAATCAATCTACATACTTGAAAGATCATTCAAGTCAGGTGCTCTTGGACTAAAAGCAGCCAATATAGGAGTAACTCATACTTAGCCTTTAATGTTGCTATATATATAGTTGCCCTCACCTTGAAATAATTAAGGAGGTCTAGTTGCATAGAAAGGAGCTCTGGTAGCGTAGTGGTTACGAATCAGGCTGTGAACCGCAAGGTCAGCAGTTCGAAACTACCAACTGCTCTGCGGGAAAAAGATGAGGTGTTCTGCTCCCGTAAAGATTAACAGCCTCGGAAACCTTGTGCAGGGTCACTATGAGTCGAAACCGACTCCACGGCACATAACAACAACAACAACAACAAGTTGCATAAAGGCTTTCTGCTCCCATAAAGATTTACAGCCTCGGAAACCTTGTACAGGGTCGCTATGAATCGAAATCGACTCCACGGCACACAACACCAACAACCAACAACAGTTGCATAGTACGTTAAGCATTGAGCTGCTAACTTCAAGGTCAGGTTCAAACCCACCAGCTGTTCCATGGGGGAAACATGATCCAGTCTGCTTACATAATGATTTACAGTCTCGTAAACTGTAAGGAGAGGTTTTACTTTAAAGGGTTAATATGAGTCTGAATCAATTGGATGGCAGCAGATTTTGAAACAACTGAACCAACCCTTGTTGGGAGTGGTTGTATGCTGTCAAATTGATTCTCACTCAAACTTGTCAATTTTTACCAGAGCAGAAAGCCTCATTTTTCTTCTGCAGTGTGGCTGATGGACTCAAACAGCTGACCAGTAACTATGTCACCACAGCTCCTTGGATAAAAACTTACTCGAAAAAACTGTGTCATCACAATCATATACACTTGCTGCTTGTGCAGTTTTTAAAGCTTTGAAAAGGATCCAATCCTTTCCTTGAACTAAAAACAAACAAACAAAACCCACTGCTATTGAGTTGCTTCTACTATAGGACACAGTAGAACTGGTCATTGGTATTTCCAAGAGAGCCTCATTTTTCTTTTGTGGAGTGGCTTGTGGTTTTGAACCATCGAAATTATGGATAGCAGCCCAAAGCTTAACCCACTAATAAGCATATGCACCTGGTCCAACTGACATACAAATTCTTAAAGACACGTTTCAGAACACATCTTGTTCACAATCTGGGGACTACTTGTATCGCATATTTTTGTTGTTGTTAAGTGCCCTCAAGTCAGTCACTACTCATAGTGAGGAGCAGCTGGTGAGTTTGAACTGCTGATCTTGAGGTTTAAACAACCTTTCAGTCAAGTTCTTATCCTACAGAACCACAACAGGACTCTATAGAAGACAATTTGTTGTTGTTGTTAAGTACCACTGAGTCAATTCTGGCTCATACCTATCCTTTTTAGGGTTTGAGAAGAGTGGCCACCAACTTTGCTATTCAAATCATCTTTGTGGTACTCCACTAGTACTCCTATCAGATATTAATATTGTTGTTATCAGGTGCCATTGAGTCAGAACCGACTCATAGCGACCCCATGCACAGCAGAACGAAACAATGTCCGATCCTGGGCCAACCTCACTACCGCAGCCACACTTGACACCATCAATGATGCCACCTGGCTGATCCATCTCGTTGGGGGTCTTTCTCTTTTCTTTGACCCTCCACCTTACCCAGCATGACATCCTTCTCCAGCGACTGTTCTCTCTGGACAATGTGTCCAAAGTATGAGAGACGAAGCTTAGCCATCCTGGCCTCCAAGGAGCACTCTGGTTGTACTTCTTCCAAAACAGATCTATCGGTTCTTTTGGCAGTCCATGGCACTTTCAGTATTCTCCTCCAACATCTAATATTATAAATAATATATGTATGTGATAGTTTCATGTGAAAAATGTATCTAAACACCAATTAGACCTAATAAAATTTCACACACATGTATTTATGCTTTAAAAAATACCTAGCTTTGACATGAAGTAGGCATGCACATTAACTTAATGCTTAGAAGATGGATCTGATGCCCACTGATACAAGTGACCTGGGCTTACAAGAAGGCTGCACAAGTAGCATCAGATATCTCTTAGTAGTTTACTTGGGCAGCTCTTATTTCTCCATTTAATTGACTTAATCAATTGAAAATTTCCTTGACCCCACGTGCTATGTATTTTTTGTCACTGTGGATGCAAGCTTACAATATGAATATACAGTTCTTTCCTTCAAATTTCACAGTAGCTACTGGGGACGCTAGAAAATTCAGAATATTATTAAGATAACTGTATTACTGCTTTTAGTGTAATTGGTATAGTATATCTGGTAAGTGAGATACCTTGATAATGTTACTGAAATAAAGTTTATATCTTATGTAAAACATTTAAAAATGCATCATAATTTGCTAAACAAATTCTAATTACTAATTCTTTATATTACACAATACAATTGGACTAGGGTGTTATTTATCAAATATAATATTGAAGAATAAAGTCAGATTCTAAAATTATGCTCTTAAATGCTTAGAGAAGATAATAAAAATATTGATCCAAACCCTCAATATAAGGATATATCTTTTATCAATCAAATATTAGTGCTATAAAATTTTTAAAAATATCTTTAAATTCTACATATCTGCTTTCAATACCTTAGTAAAATGAATGCAAATGAGAATTCTAGTCCCAAATGGAAAACATTAGAAGTTAAACATATTGTTACTGCTTACTAATTTAATGTAAGGCATCTTTTGTTACAATTGAATTAATTTTAGCTTTTTGTAGTGTTTGGTCAATGTAGCGAATCTGAAAAAAATCATTTTATGCTTTAATAGAGCCCCAGTGGATTTTGAGGTGAGCAGAAACCTGTAAAGTTCACATTGCACACCACAACATTGCCTCTTTTAAAGCTAGTCCCAATTAATAAACTCAACATTTAGTGCTAGGAGCATGCTAATGTTCTAACACATTAGGGATGAGCTACCTATTCTGGTTAAATTAAGAGCTGACCTAAACCCTTTCCCAAGGTTGAGTGTATCCATTTGGGAAGAGTAATTCCACTGTTAATCATTTGCAGAGCTAATTATATACTGATTCTAGCCAATTCAAGTGCTGAGAGTCTGTGGAGGAACCATTTTAGTGTGTGTATTTAGTGTTGTGCTTTTGGTTTTATTTTCCCAGGCTGGCTTGTTGGACTGCAAAAGTTTGGAATCATAATAACCAATACTTCAAAATGAAAAAGAAATTTAACAAATTTAAGAAAACTCAAACGAATTATAGTTTTACCTGAAAAATTAAATATTTCAATAATAAAACAAAAGGCCTGAAAAAACAGCTAAGAGGCCATGTCTGATTCCTCTGACTTCACAATGGGGGAAGGAAATCGAGCTCAAAATCAGCCCAATGCCAGTATCTATGAAATGGATGTCAGATATGCCCATACCCATTTCTGACACCAAAAATCCTTCCAACAGCACGCTGCTTTACATCTGGGTTCAATAATCCATTTTAATGGCCACACAGAATTCACAGATGATACAATTATGAGGCTTATTAGTGAAGTGAACCAGGTACAATTAGGATCAGAAACAACTCAGAAGGCAGCAGTTCTTCAGTCAGGAATCCCTGTTTTCTCCTGAACTATAGGCATGCTGTACCCTTGTCTTAGGAGTCTACCTTGATTAGACAACTGTTGCAAAATTCATTTTTGTTGTCATTGTTGTTATTATATGCCATGGAGTCGGTTCTGATTCATAGTGACCCTTTACAGGGTTTTGGAGGCTGTAAATCTTTAAGGGAGCAGAAAGCCTCATCTTTCTTCAGTGGAACAGCTGGTAATTTCGAACTGCTGACCTTGCAGTTCACAGCCCGATTTGTAACCACGACGTTGTCATCAAGTCAGTTCCAAACCTTAGTGATCCTATGTACAACCGAACTAAACACTTCTCAGTCCTGTGCCATCCTCACAATTGCTGCTACACTTGATTCTATCTGTGTTACCACTTTGCCATCCATCTGTAGAGCGTCTCCCTCTTTTTCACTGTCTCTCCATTTTATCAAACATGATGTGCTTCTCCAGGCACTGGTTACTTATGTCCCAAGTATGAGAAATAAAGTCTGGCCTTCTTGGCTTCTAAGGAAACTTGTGACTGTATTTCTTTCAAAATAGATTTGTTTGTTATTCTGGCAGTTCACGATAATTTTTAATAATCAATATTCTTCCCCAAAACCATAACTCTAAATGTATTAATTTTTGTACGGTCTTCTTTAGTCATGTCTGACATTCACTACTGAAAATAACAGATGCATTTTAGTCCCCACACTGATATCTTTGCTCTTGAACACCTTAAATAAGTCATGTGCAGTGGATTTACCTAATGCAATATGTCATATGATTTCTAGACTACTGCTTCCATGAGTGCTGATGGAGGGTCCAAGCTCAAGGAAGTCTTTACAACCTCATTGTTTCTCCATTTATCATGATGTTATTTTGTTTTATTTACATTGAGGTGCAAATCATATTGAAGGCTGTGGTCTTAGATATTCATCTGTATTTTAAGTCCTCCCTACTTTTAGCAAGCAAAGTTGTTGTTGTTGTTATTGTTGTTGTTGTTGTCAGGTGCCATCAAGTTGGAACCAGCTCATAGCGACCCTATGCACAGCAGAACGAAACAATGTCCGATCCTGGGTCAACCTCACTACTGCCTCCACACTTGAGTCCATCAATGCTGCCACCTGGCCAATCCATCTCATTGGGGATCTTCCTCTTTTTCTCTGACCCTCCATCTTACCAAGCATGATATCATTCTCCAGAGACTGTTCCCTCCTGACAACATGTCCAAAGTATGAGAGACGAAGTTTGGCCATCTTGGCCTCTAAGGAGCACTCTGGCTGCACTTCTTCCAAAACAGATCTATTGGTTCTTTTGGCAGCCCATGACACTTTTATTATTCTCCTCCAACACCATAATTCAAAGGTATCAATTCTTCTATGATCTTCCATATTCACTGTCCAGCTTTTGTATCCATATGAGGTTATTGTATATCACAGGTTGTTAATGAAGCTTCTTCCAATTCTGATACTATGTTCTTTGTCATATAATTTGGTCTGAAATAACCAGTTAAGAGGATGAGCAAGGATCTCAGACTGCTTGTCTGAGTTAGAAAATATCTCTTTGCAACATCAGACATACTTCAAACCCCATAGTGCTTCCTAATAAGAAATGCGTTAAACCTAAGAATTATGGTGTGGTGCTGTAGGATATGCACTGGATTGCTGATCACAAGGCTAGCAGTTCAATTCAACCAGCCACTCTTTGGAAACTCTGTAAAGGCTCACTATGGATCAGAATCAACTGTAAGGCACATAGCAGCAACAAGCGTCCTACCTTTGAACAAACTCAAACCTTCACTGAAATTGTGTGGAAGACAATATGGAATTCCCATAGGAACTCCTGTTCAACATACAAACTAACACTAGCTTTGCCACTTGCTTGTATATATATGGTAGGCACAGTTTATTAGGAACAGTCTAGAAAAATGGAAGTAACCATTTTAAAATTATTTATGTAGCAGATTAAAATTTCAGGAGATCAGCTTCCTGCTAGGAATTGTATTTAATCCTGAGCAACTGAAATTGAAACTAATTCTTAGCATTCTTTATAAATGAATATGGGTTCCCCCCCTCCTTATTTTTAGGATACTGATTTAGGATTTATGCTTTAATCTGAATATGCTAGAGATAATTTGGAATTTTAGTGATCACTCTGATAAATTAAATTTATATTTGTATCTTTTTCTTCCCTTAAAAAAAACATGAATAATGGTGTACAAGGTTAAGGAGAATTTTACTTCTATTTGTTTTTTTTTTTACAAATGCTTGATCTACTCTCTTATAGATGCCTAGGTTTTCACAACCCAGAGAAATTCAGGAAGATGGTGCTCTATTTCAGCATTTAATGGGAGTCTTGGTATGGTGCTATAGTATAAGCACTGTATAAACTAACCACAAGATTGGCAGTTCAAATGCATATTATCACTTGATATGGAGGGAATGCCACCTCTGAAGATCAAGCTAAATAGACGTATAGTCACAAAATTGCATGCATGCAATCGCCAAACATTCATTAGAAAACCAGTAGCCACCCTTGAGAGAAATCTTTGGTAATTTAAAAATTTCATGTGAAACAGCTTAAAATTATAAAGCTACTTTTTATGTGTGTGAATCTATGCTTTTTTTTTTTGCTCCTTTGAGAATGTTAATGTTATTGTAATATAGAGTATCATAAGATTAAAACACAGGCAGTGACAGTGAATTTAAATACCTATTTTTGAACTGACTGCAGAGACCCTGGAGGCAAAGCTGGAAGTTCAAACCCAACAATTGTTCCATGAGAGAAAGATCAGACTATCTGCTGCTGTAAATATTTATAACATTGAAAACTCATTATAGGGTTAAAATATCTGATTCTCTAGAAAATGATACTGAATAGCAGTGTACGACCCAAAGTAAATGCACAAAATCCATTTGTCAGATTTATAAGAACAAGCAACAGATAATTCATTGTACAGAGTATACATTGACTTATTTTTTATTTTTATTTTTGTACTTGTTTATTTACACAGTTTTACACCTATCAGAGATGCTGGTGTGCCGCTGTAGGGTAAGCCCTGGACAGCTAATGGAAAGGTCAGTGGTTCAGACTCACAAGACACTCCTCAAAAAATCTACACAGAGTTTCTATGAGTGAGAACCAACTTAAAGGCTCTTAATAACAACATACCTATCAGATCATGAGTTCCTTCTAGACTGTCTCATCGTTCATATTTGTTTAACTTTGAGCGCAACTAACAATACCTAGTTTGACGTTGGTTGGCAATAGATCACTAATGCATGTTTTATTGTGAGTTATGGGAGAACATTAGTTTTACATTCAATCTATGGTATATCATTTCATTGCCATGGTTACTCTCCTCTCCATGCATCATCAACCAACCAAAGGGTATACACTACAAGCCTCCATCCCAGTCATCAGCACACAGCCCCTCTCCCTCTCTGGATTGAAAGTCCCCAGCTGCTCCATCGCTCCATGTCATCATCTCTGCCTCCATTTCAGGCATCACT
>NW_006408816.1:2133464-2134617 GCF_000296735.1 Chrysochloris asiatica
CCTCTCTTCTTATCAGCTGGAAGCTTCACTCTCCACTCTAGTCCTCTGCGGCTATGTCACTGACTCTAGGCCCAAGAGTCCCTAGGTCTTACCACACTGCTGGCCAACCAGGTCTCCATCCAGGTTCACATGAGTCTATTGAACATTGTAGGGCCTAGCTCACAGCTTCATTGATGTTTTCCCTTCACTTCCCCTTATCGGTGATGAGCGTGGTCACCAATCAGACCATGTATTCCCATTGAGTCTTAGTCTTGGAAGGGGGTTTACACTGAGGGACCCAACCACTCGCCTTGATGTCTCCTGGGCAGGCAACTTGCTTGTTTTGTAGTAACAGTAGGTCTATAACTATTTTTTTGTATATTTCCTGTCGGTCTTTCTTTCAAGAAGTATCTTCTGTTCTTCTAGCGGCTCCAGGCTGGTCTGCTTATCCTTTCAAGTGGAAATTTCCCATCTCTGAAGATCTGGGTCTGGCTCAGGCTTTCACCTATAGTCTTCTGTATTGCAGAGTCGCCAAAGGAAGCCTCCTTCATTGGGCACATTGTAGGCAAAGATGAACTTACAAGCTTTCTATGGTGATGTTTCTGGCTAGTCTTTTCTCTCCCCCTCCAGTGTCTACTTTATAATAGAATCCAAGGAAAACAAAGATTCAAAAGACAGCCAAGCATCTTAACATTATCGCCCCCCCCCTTTTTCCCTATTCCAACCATGTCTCAGTCTCTGTATCCCAGAGCCCTGTTGTTCCAAGGTTGTGCATACATCATTATTTACCTCTGTTCCACTTAGCCCATTCAAACCTGCCTAATTGTTCTCCCATCTGCTTTGTTCCTCCATACTCCTCTCACTTCTTATATATAGCCTCCTCTCCAGCACCCAAACTGTTCTGTGTCTATTCCCTGCCCTGTGTTCCACCTTCCCCTCCCTCCCCTCACCCCACCCCCACATCTCAACAACTAGCAAAAAATCCACCACCATTTATTATGGGTTCTTTTTCTTAGTCTTTTACAGTAGTCGTCCTACGCAGTATTTCTCCTTTTTTGACTGACTAATTTCACTCAAGAGTGAAGAGGACTTGAAACATTTACTTATGAAGATCAAAGAGCACAGCCTTCGATATGGATTACATCTCAATGTCAAGAAAACAAAAATCCTCACC
>NW_006408816.1:2134797-2143927 GCF_000296735.1 Chrysochloris asiatica
TTTTTACTCTTCTGGTGAAGTCTTTTGATGCACATAAGTTTTTAATTTTTAGTATGTCCCACTCATCTATTTTGTCTACTTTTGTTTGTGTGGTTTTCAAAACATTTTGTAGTCTATGTATTCCTGGAATTAGAGCCCTCACATTTGTCCCAATTTTTTTATTGATGGCCTTCATAATTCTGGGATTCACATTTAGGTGTTTAATCCATGCTGAGTTGGTTTTTGTATATGGTGTGAGGTGAAGGTCTTATTTCAATCTTTTGCATATCGTTTTCCAGTTCTGCCAGCACCATCTGTTGAAAAGACTATCACTTCCCCATGTGATATATTTAGGTGTTTTGTTAAAAATCAGTTGGCTATATGTAGATGTCTTAATTTCTGGATTCTTGATTCTGTTCCATTGATCTATGTATCTTTCATTGTACCTGTAACAAGCTGTTTTGAGCACTGTAGCCGTGTAGTAAATTTTGAAGTCTGGAAGTGAGAGGCCTCCAATCATATTCTTCTTCTTAAGCAGTGCTTTGCTTGTCCTGGGTCTCTTTCCTTTCCATATAAAGTTTGTAATTGTTTTTCCATCACTTTGAAGAATGTCATTGGAATCTGGATTGAGATTGCATTATATGTGTAAATTGCTTTGGGCAGAATTGACATTTTCACAATGTTAAATCTTCCTATCCAGGAGCATGGTACATTCTTCCATTTTTGTAAGTCTCTTTTGGTTTCTTATAGTAGTGGCTTGTAGTTTTCTTTGTATAAGTCATTTGTTTCTCTGGTTACATTTACTCCTTGATATTTCATCCTTTAGGTGGCTATTGTAAATGGTATTGCTTTCCTAATGTCCTTTTCAATGACTTTGTTTTTGGTATAGAGGAACCCAATTGATTTTTGTATGTTGATCTTATATCCTGCCACTTTGCTGAATCTTCTAATGAGGTCTAGTAGCTTTTTAACTGAGTCTTTGGGGTTTTCTATGTATAGGATCATATCGTCTGAAAATAGGGAGAGTTTTACTTCTTTTTTGCCAATTTGGATGTCTTTAATTTCCTGTCATGCCGTATAGCACTTTCTAAGACTTTGAACACAATATTGAATAGGAGTGGTGACAAAGGACATCCTTGTCTGGTTCCTGTTTGCAGAGGGAAGGCTTTCAGTTTCTCTTCATTAAGAGTAATGTAGGCTGTTGGTTTTGTATATATGCTGTTAATTATATTGAGGAATTTCCCTTCAATTCCTGTTCTGTTCAGTTTTTTTTTTTAATCAGGAATGGATGTTGGATTTTGTCAAATGCCTTTTCTGCATCAATCAATATGATCATGTGGTTCTTTTCTTTTTTCTTATTTATATGGTGGATAACATTGATAGTTTTTCTAATGTTGAACCTGGTATATGGCAGTTGCTATTTGTTCTTGCCTGGGATTTGGTGCTTTAGAGGGGTGGGAGAGAAGGGAGAGTAATATCCTGGCTAGAAGCTAGACAGGAGTTAACTGAGGGGACATGAAAGGCAGTATATAACAACACGAGTAAGACTTGTCTATTTGTCTAAGGAAAACATTCAGAATCATTGGGAGAACGGGTAGAATAGAAACAAAAATCACAGGGAATTATTAAGATAACTATTGTTTCATGGAGTGGATTGCCATCTATTGAAATGAAACACATTCATGATTTGCTAAATGAAAATCTGAAGATCTGCTCTCTGTAAACTTTCACTCAATTCACAATAACAAGTTTTTGTTTTGTTATATTTATATTCCAGAATGTTTTCCCTAATAGAACAGAAAGATGTTCCTCAATTAATATTTCAAAAAGATGCATTTTTTATCATGACAAATACAGAAAACACCTGCTATGTTCTACAGATGCCAAGATGATGATAAACTTCATTAGTTAATGAGATTTAAATATGAGCTTCCTTTAAGTTTTTTAGATTGTTACACCTGTAGAGTACACTGTATTTGTTTTCCTAATTTAATGTAAGTTTAGTCATCGAGTATTAATAAATTAGCAATCCTGGTGTGTCTCTTGGCTTAATGCAATAGACTGCAAAGTTGATTTGAGCAACACAGCTGGCAGTTCATGCTCACCAGCTGATCCCAGGAATCCTTACACAGGGTTGTTATGGGTAGGAACTGACTCGATGACCCTTACAACAACAACAACATGCTGCAGCTGGAGTCCTGGTGTGGTACTTTAGGATAAGCATTGGAGTGCAAGGTCATTGTGAACCACAATTTTGGCAGTTCAAACTTACCAGCTGTTCCTCAGAACCTATTCGATAGCACTTAACATCAAAAACATGCTGCTGTTATTGTTAGTATATGTTGAGTTGGTTTTGATCCATGTTGACCCCTTTCTAATATTGCTATTGAGCAATAGGACTATGGTCCCTAACTCAAGATTGATGAAATTATTATTTTTAATGGGACAACTAAAGAAAATATACCACTATAAAACTATTCATAGTCATGATTATTCTTGACTGGGCTTGTTACTACTATATTGTATTTTTCTCACATGTTTTAAATTTAGGATACATGAAAATGTTGCCTCAGGTAATAAAAACAAACTTAATGTAGATAGGATTCCTAGAATGTGAGATGGTTACAATGCCACATCTGAGTTTTATAGATACCTATCACTAATAGGATCTATACCCCTATCTCAATGCTTATATGGAACTATTATAAATCAGAATGTAACTGCATAATCTCTTTGTCCTTACTGTTTTTATATAAAAAAAGAAACATATTTCAATTGCTTTAACCATATTCTCACAGAAACCTGGAAAATAGTTTTATTATATTATATCTCACATAGTCATGTCTGTGGCACAGTCACTACTAATATTTAGGTTAACAGGTATTTTCAAACAAAATTGTACATAGGCTACAAGACTGAAAATAAAACATAATGAAGGCATGTGTATAAAGAATAACATGTTGAATTAACAAAATCATGTCTTTTTTATTTCTTTTCGATATAAAAGATGCTGGTGGATTTATGAGAAATAAATTACAATCTGCCCAAATTAATTTAAGAAACAACACTAGAATCTTTACTGAAAGAGCATGTAGGTATCTATGTTTTCATATTCTTGTCATGAATAAATTATTTTAAGAAATAAAAAAGGAAGATTTATAGGAAAGCACATTATTAAAACAATCTTTTTTTATACAAATAAGGAGCTTTGGTAGCATAGTGGCTACGAATCCGGCTACTAATTTCAAGTTTATCAGTTCGAAACTACCAGCAGTTATGTGGGAGAAAAAAGAGGCTTTCTACTCCCATAAAGATATACAGCCTTGGAAACCCTATGCAGGGTTGCTTTGAGTGGGAACCAACTCTAAGGCACATAACCACCACCACCATTTACACAAACATTTTTTTTCCTGTTTACTCATTATATAACACATAAACTTCCTTTAGGGATACTTAGATTTTCCTGTAGGATTTTGACATCTATTATAATTATGAAGACAAATAATGCTGCTTGAAGTAAATAAAATTATCCTCAAATTAATGAGAATTAAATATTTATTTCAATAATAGCAATTATTACAGCCTTTTGTAATACATGAATGTAATTTACAATTAAAATTTGAACTAAGAGGAAAGAAAAGTAAAATCTAATGTCTACTTATCATACAACAAAACAATTTTTATATATTTATGTTTAAACTATTCTTTTTATTTTGTTTGTTTCTTTGTTGTTGTTGTTAAATGCTGTTGAGTTAGTTCTGACCCATAGATACCCTGTGTATGGTTTCCTAGGAGTGACTGGTGAGCTTGAACTGCCAACATTGCAGTTCAAACCAACTTTGCAGTCCAGTGCATTAACCCACAGCACCACACCAGGACTACAAACTATTATCTGAGAACAATTATTCTTTAAAAAAAAGTCACAATCTAATTCATGTGATGTAAATTTGATTGGAATCATTAAGTAATTGTGACTATACCCTAAACATTTGATTAGGGTAAAGGAGTGGTTTGTTCTTGTTATTAAGTACTGTCCAGTTAGTACCAATTCATAGCAACTCCATATGAGGCTGCCAAGAAGTGCCTGATGGGTTTGAATCATGAACCTTATGGTTAGCAGTCTAGTGTTTATCCTACAGTGCCACACCAGAACACCAAAGGAGTGGTTTATGGTAAAGGAATGGGGAAACTATCAAGCAATATCATTTATACTACATGCAGTAAAAATTTGAAGGTAATTAAAAAATGGTTGCAGCCATACATTGACAGAAAAATGCCAGAATGGATTCAGAAGAGAATTTTGAATTTGGGACGACAATGCTGACATCAGATGACTGAAAGCAGAGAATGCCACAAAGATGTTTGCTTGTGCACTGTTAACTATGCAAATACATATGACTGTGTGTATCATAATGAACTATGGATGGCATTGTGACTAATGCGTTTTTCAGAACACTAATTGTATTCATGAAGAATCTGTACATAGACCCAGAAGCAGTTGCTAGAACAGATCAAGGGCATACCAAAGATTTTAAATCAGGAAAGTTGTGTGCCAGGGTTGCTCTGGTAGAGTAGTGGTTACGAATCGGGCTGCGAACCTTAAGGTCAACGGTTAGAAACTACCAGCTGCTCCGCGGGAGAAAGATGAGGCTTTCTACTCCCGTAAAGATTTACACCCTTGGAAACCCTGTACAGGGTCGCTATGGGTCGGAACCGACTTGACGGCACTTAACAACAACAACAATGCTGAATAAATAATCCAAGAAGCTCTATTATTAGAAGAAGAATGTGGCATCGGGACAGAAGGAAGAATCATTAACAACCTGCAATATACAGATGACATAATCTTGTTTGCTTAAAGCAAAGAGTACTGATGAAGTCTGCAGTATGGCTTGTACCCCAATGATAAAAAAAATTGAAAATTTCCCAACTCAACCAATAAACAATATCATGATATATGGAAGAAAGACTGAAGTTGTCAAAGACTCAGTCACTTTGAGGACTAAGGTATACCTGAACCAATCACCTCATATGTATGTGAAAATTGTGCAACAAACACGAAACACTGTAGAAGAATTGATGCATTAAAATTATGATGTTGGAGATCATAAATCCATTAAAAGTATCATGGATTTCCAGAAGAACAAACAAATCTGTGCTGGATGAATTACCTCCAGACTACTCCTAATATGGGAGGATAGTGGGACTTCATCTCTTGTAATTTGGATTTGGTGTCAGGTGGGACCATTCTCTGGAGACAGGCATCATGCTTACTACAGTGAATCATAAGCAAAAAATAGAAAGATCCCCAATAAGATGGAATGGCACAGTGGCAGCAACAATGGACCCAAATATAACAATAATTATTAGGATGACACAGGACAGGGCAGTGTAGTATTCTGTTGTGCATAGAGTTACTATGAGTTGGAACCAACTTAATGGCACATAATAACAACAACTACAACAACCAAGGAGTGTGGAATATGATGGTAACTATGGCTGAAATTTTAAGGCATTGATTGTATAAGCAAAATATAGATTTCAGACTGGATTTTCTACCAAAGACACTACCATTAGGACTGATTTAGTTATCTAGTGTATCCATAATTTTAAAAATGTATACACTAAGTTGATGACTTTAAGAAACAGAATTTTATTTTTCAGAATTGTAGAGGTCTGGTAGCGTAGTTGTTACAAATCAGGCTGCGAACCATAAGGTCAGCAGTTCGAAACTACCAGCGGTTCTATGGGAGAAAGATGAGGTGTTCTGCTCCCGTAAAGACTAACAGCCTCGTAAACCCTGTGCAGGGTCGCTATGAGTCGGAACCTACTCCACGGCACATAACAACAACAATAACAAGCATGTTGAATGTGGACCTATCTCATATTTTCTGGTGCCTCTGATAATCTCTGAATTTCATTGGCTGTTAGATGGCATCTATCTCCTCACAGTGTCTCTTTGGGTTTATTCTGCTCTTTTTATAACTCAGAAGTGATTCGATTTTTGACCCACCCAACCATAGCAAGACCTTATTAACACACACACACAATTCTATTTCCAAAAAGCCAGGTTGTAAAATATATTTTGAGTGGAAACCAGTCAATCCATAACACTTTTCCTTATTTTACTTTATTTCTTATTTAGCTAGTGCTCTGGTAGCGTAGTGGTTACGAAGTGGGCTGCGAACCTTAAGGTCAGCGGTTCGAAACTACCAGCCGCTCCACTGGAGAAAGATGAAGCTTTCTACTCCCGTAAGGATTTACACCCTCGGAAACCCTGTACAGGGTCGCTATGGGTCGGAACCGACTCGATGGCACTTAACAACCACAACAACAACTATAACAGAGTCCTGCTGTGACACTGCAGGTTAATACGTCAGGCTGTAAAGCCATTTGAACTGCAAGGTTGGTGGTTCAAACTCACCAGTTGTTCTGCAGAAACCCTATACAGGGTCACTATGCTTTACCTATGCTTTATTGACTACACAAAGGCTTTCGATTGTGTGGAAATTGAAGGGAATCCAGAAATCCATTGTTTTCTGGATCAAGACACTCAGCTGTTCCAGGAGCTGCCATCTTGGGAGAGAACATCTTGATTGTATCAGGATTGATAGTATCAGGAGAGAACATCTTGATTATATCAGGATTATATCACGATTAACATCGAAATTTAAAGTGACAGTATCAACATAAAACCAAATGGCCACCACTCGTCTGTCTGTTGTGCTGTGGTGGCTTGAGTTGCTGTGATTCTGAGGTCTATGCCACTGGTATTTTAAATAACCAGCAGGGTCACCTTGTCCATGGTGGACAGGTTTCAGATGAGCGTCCAGACAAAGATAGACTAGGAAAAAAGAGTGACAAACTACTTCCAAATAGCTAGTTACTGAAAACTCTATTCTACGTTATCCTTGCTAAAATCCCAGGAATACTGGGGGTGGGCAAAGTTTCATTTAAATCATAGGGAATGAGATTTGAGAACCTACGATTCCCAGAAGGAAAATAAAAGTTCATTCACAGTACAAAGGATAAATGGGTGCTGGACTTCAAAAAGGCAAATATTCTCTGGAGTCTGTTTCCAAAAATGAAAAGAAACTATATGAGAAAGTGTAAATAGAGAAATTCAAGTGACAGAAAAGACAAAATCAAACTGAACTGAGGTTTCAATATTGGAAATCCATTGTCATTGAATTATTTCTGATTCATAGCAATCCTACAGAAGGAAGTAGAACTGCCCCTTAGGGTTTCTAAGACTGTAAATCTTTTCAGGAGTAGCCAAACTTGTCATTCTTTCCCAGCACAGCTGTTGTCATTGGACCACCAACCTTGTAATTATCAACTCAATGCTTAATGCACTGTGCCTCATAGTGGACATTAGACTAAAGATGTTTTGAGGAGAAACTGAAGATTTATCTTATAATTAAAAAGAAACAGAGTTCTTGTGTGGCCCTGTAAGATAATCATTGGACTGCTAATCAAAATGTCTGGTTTAAACCCACCAGCTCGTCCTCAAAAACCCTATACACGGTCGCTATGATTCAGAATCAACTAGAGGGCACTTAACAACAATAATACCAAAAACCTGAAGACTTTATATATAAAAAATAAGCATATATAATTGACAATAAAATTTCCTATAAGAGGAAAATCCCCCCTCCCCAAGAAGATGGATTGACAAAGCAGCAGCAACAATAGACTCAAATATAACAATTATGAGGATGGTGCAGAACTGGACAGTGTTTTATCCTATTGTGCACAGAATCCCTATGCATTAGAGCTGACTCAACGATACTACCACCAACAACAATATAGAGTGCATACTAAGACACTCTTAGGGTTTTGATAAATAGATAAATGTCTAGTGATACCAGACCAGGCATTATACAAATGAGTTAAAGACAGCCTCTCTGAATGGCCCCACATTGCTTACTTCATAGTAAGCTGAGGCCTGTTAGCCTAAAACAGCCTGCCAGACCAAGTACAAATTTAGACATATCCAGTTATTATATGGCTGTTTTAAGTGCCACTGAGTCAGTTCTGACTAGTAATGACCCTGTATAGGGTTTCTGAGCCTGTGACATTTGTGGGAGCAGAAAGCCTCATCTTTCTCATAAGAAACAGCTGGAAGGCTGGAACTACCAAATTTGTATGTGATTCGAAGTCCAGTACTCATCCTATGGAGTCACCGCACCCTCTAGTTTTTATAAAAAAATAACCAAAGTACATAAAGTTTAACCACTTAGAAACTCTCCTTTACATACCTCAGGGAACTTTATCCATCATTTGCTAGTCTGAGATAAAATAATTATAAAAGGCTCCCTACCTTCTGCAGCAGGATGTATTAAGTTACCTCACTGTTCTTCACTTCCCGAGTATTTACTATGCCTCTTCCGGTGGTTTTTTGCACTGCTTGCCTCTGGAAGATCTTATACTGTGGGGACATCTCCTATGTGTGCCTGCCAGTGCAAAAACCTTAATGCCTAGCGTCTTTTGTAACATTGCTATCTAATGGTCATAGATTTTTCCTTGACAAGCCCTTACTTCTCTCTCAACAAAAAATCACACTTAAAAAATGTAAATATTTGTTCACTGTCTGAGAAATTCATAACTATGATCTTATTCATTTCTATTTACTATATGATATATCATATATAATAGATGGGAATACTCTTAAGGAACTAAAACAAATATATTAATTGACTTTTCTTTTCCAATATAATTTTCTTAAATGGGTGTTCCATTCTTAGTTCATAAATATGATAATGGTTTTCAATATGCTTATGAGGTTACTATAAAATATTTCCCCTTAAATACCACAAATAATTGAGTAGTTTAGGCTGATTTTTTTACTACAATTTCTGTAGCAAATTGTATTTTTTAGAATATTATTTAATACATATTTAATAAATATTTTATAGTATTATTAAATTTTTGAGGATGATATTCAACATTATACAAAACAAATATATATACCTATATGTGGAGTCCTGGTGTGGCACTGTGGGCTAATACACCAGACTGTAAAGGCATTTGAACTGCAAGATCTGTAGTTCAGGCTCACTAGCTGCTTCTTGGAAACTCTATACAGGGTTGCTATGGGTTGGAATCGACTTGACAGCACTTAACAACAACATCAATATATATATGTGTG
>NW_006408816.1:2144027-2152209 GCF_000296735.1 Chrysochloris asiatica
TATATATATACACAGTGTGCATTATAAATCCAGTGGTATTAGGAATTCTCAAGATGAGCTAACAAGTTGAGGGATGGGGATGGTGAGGAATTAGAAAACCTTGCATTGGAATTGATGCATCAGAATACGATACAACAGATCATAACACTCATACCACTGTACATGTTCTAATGTTACAGGATTCTAATATTAGGACTCTGATGGTTCACTAATTAAGCACTTGGTTGGAAATCAAAATATTAGCTGTTTAAATTCATCCAGTAATTCTGTGATCTACTACTTTGTCACGTGGGGTCACTATGGGTCAAAATAAACTCTATGGCACCTAAAACAACAAATATAATATATAGGCAGTGGTAGTTCAATGGTGGGATTCTTCTTTTCATGTGGATTTGTTGTTGATAAGTGCTGTTGAATCAGTTCTGACTCAGAGTGGTCCTGGATAGGTTTCTGAGGATGGTCTGGTAAGTATAAACTCTTAGTTCAAAGCAACATTGTGGTCCAGTTCTTATCCATCAAGTGGATACCGAGGTTCAATTTGTACATCAATTCACCTCATGTGTAGCTACCACCTATCTTCAGGGCAGGTTTGCATGTTGGTATGATGTAGAATACGTTTTAACTGAGCTTCTAGTTTAAGACTAGGAAGAAAGGCTTCATGTTCTAGTTCTAAAAATCAGTCAATGAAAACTACTGATCGCAATTTTCCAAATCACAACCAATAATGAGAATGGTGTTGGATAAGGCAGTGTTTTCTTTTGTTGTGCATGGGGTCAACAAGTGTTTGGGGGAGTAATTTGATGGCAGCAAATTTTAACTACAATGAAATTTATTAAGAGCTAAGAGTTCTAATATCCATATTCATTTTGTCTTGAGTGTGCTTTGCATCAGAAGCAGATTTATTAATATTTACCATACAGTCTTAAGGAGTTCTGGTAGCATAGTGGTTATGAATCGGGCTGCGAACCTCATGATCAGCAGTTTGAAACTACAAGCTGTTCCATCGGAGAAAGATAAAGCTTTTTGCTTCCGTAAAGACTTACAGCCTCAGAAACCCTGTACAGGGTCACTATGAGTCGGAACTGACGCCATGGCACATAACCACCACCACCATACAGTCTTGGGGTGATGCTATATAAGTTCTGAACAGCTAATCAGAAGTTATTGTTGTTGTTAAGTGTCATCAAGTTGTTTCCAACCCATAGCAACCCTGTTCAGAGTTTCTGAAGAGTGACTTGCGAGTTTGAACTACCAACCTTGTAGTTCATACTGACTTTTCAGCCCAGTGCATTAGCCCACAGTGTTACATGGTGGTTGAATTCATCAGCCACTGCTTGGAAACCCTATACAATGTCATGATGAGTCAAAAGGAGTCCTTTTGATAAGCACTGGACCAAAAGGTGATTTCATTTTCAAGGTCAGCAGTTCAAACTCACCACCAGCTCTTTGGAAATCATACAAGAGTCTCTATGAGTCGGAAGTGACTGGATGGCACTTAACAACAACATGAGTCAAAATCAACTCATTAGCACTAAACAGTGACAACAAGTAATTGCTTCAGGCCTCCTTGTTTCTGGTCTTATCCCTGCAATGTCACCATGAACGCTACCTATAAACACCCCTTACATGAGTAACTGAACAGTTCACGTGTAAGGGGCAGAAAACAATGGTTTTTCTCTAATTGTATAGAGGAAAGAGACAGCCAATATAATCCCTCTTGAAAAGAGAGGAAGGAGGGGCCGAATAAATTTGCTTCTTTGGGATGTAGAATGTTGGGTTCTTACATTAATCTATTATAGTATAAATACATTTTTTTCATGGCCATTTTTTCATGTTGCTTTAGCTTTATTGTCTAAGAAAAATCTCTCAACACTACTTCAGTCTTTTGAAATGCAAATACTAAAGCTGCTAGTATTACAGTCTTCCTGGCTGTTTCTATGGACAAAGTCTGGGCTATAAACATTTGGCATTCTTGGGGAGATAAGTCAATATTTATTATTATTTCAGATCACAAAAATTAACAAAAGTATTTATGCCATTAATATAACAGAGAAAAGATGAATTGTAGGGTAAAATCATGCTCATTTTCTTATAGATTTCTTTGCTCAAAATTAATTGTGACTTTATCTGAAATACATTGCTTCTAGAGTAGTAGATTTGTTTGTTCCAAACTTAAAGAAAAATCTAGGAATTCTTTACAATTTCTGCAAAATTAATTCCAAGATATTCTGTCAGTAGTTATCCATTGAACTTTCTTATCTTATAATCAATTCCTAAATGCTTACGCCTAGGTTTAGAAGGGAAGAAAAGGAGGAGGCACTCAAATTTTGGAGTAATAGGGTAAGTCAAACTGTGATATCATAAATAGAACACACATTTAATCAAAATGGGGAATAATCCATAATGCAACAATATTTATAATTTAGAAACATCAACATGAATTCACCACTTTTTTAAGAGATAATTTTTCATAGCTTTTGAGATTCTAGTAACATTTCCTTAGCTGTCACATAAAACAATCTAATCTAATACACAACCTCAGTGCAAAGGTTTTTAATCTAATGCTCTAATGTTATTATCTATTAAAATGAATCAATATTTGTATTGGAATGACTGATTACATTTTTGGGACAAGAAAACTTATCATGACCATTGCCTGAAAATAATATTTTTGTAGGGATTAGAGAGTCCCTTAAATAAAATAGAAGAAAATTTTCAACTCCTAGGTAAGAAAATGAGTAGTCAACATGGACAAATTAAACAATAAAACAAAATAAAACCCTTGCTTTTGAGTTGGGTATAATTGTCAGGACAATGCTTCTTCTGACAGTTAGTAGAGATACCTGGATACACTGTTACATTTGAAGATTTGAGGATCTTGTTTTTATGGCTGTTTTTCCTCCAAAATATGTTTTGAAATTTTCAATAGTCTTAAAGTATTTGTTCTTGTTATTAAGTGCCATTATGTAAGTTCCGTCTTATAGCTGTCAAATGTACAATTGTTATATTTGAGTCCATTGTTGATGGCACAGTGCCAAACCATCTAATTGGGGGTATTTTTGTTTTAGTCCACCCTCCAATTAACCAAGCATGATGTCCTTCTCCAGGAACTGGTGCTTCCTGACAACATGTCCAAAGTTGTTGTTGCTAAGTGTTGTTTAGTAGGTTCTGACTCATAGCAACTCATAGTGTTTCCAAGGAATGACTGCTAGGTTTGAACCACCAACATTTCAGTTAGCAAAACAGTGCTTATCCTACAACAAAAAGTAGGAGAGATGAATTCTCATAATCCTCACTTCTAAGGGACACTTTGTGAGATATTTTCTCTTTAACACTTTGTTGTTGTTAAGTGCTGTTGAGTAGATCCTGACCCATAGTAACCCTGTGTCGAGTTTCCAAGGAGCAGCTGGTGAATTTGAACTACTGACCTAGTGGCTCAAAGTGACTTTGCAGTCTAGCATATAAGCCCACAGCACCACACTAGGACTCCACTTTGTTGTTGTTGTTAAGTGTTGTTGAGTCAGTCCAACCCATCATGACCCTGTATAGGGTTTCCAAGGAGTAGTTGGTGAGCTTGAACCCCTGACCTTGCAGTTTAAACCGACTTTGCAGTCCAGTGCAGTAACCCACAATGCCACACTAGGACTCTGGACTCCACTGTAGAGAGATCAAATGCAACAGATTTATCTAATTCATTACATAGTTAGATTTCTTGATTGCCACTTCCATGAGTGTTGATTGTAGCTTCAAGCCAACAGAGATATTGACAACTTCAGTTTTTCTCAGTTCATCATGTTTTTCTTACTAATTGGTATTCTATACTTGAGGAGCAATCCATATTGAAGACTGTAGTATTTTATCTTCATCAGTTAATATTTCAAATACTGTTTACTTTCATCAAAAAAGATTGTGTCATCTTCATATCACAGATTATTAATAAGGCATTCTCTAAACCTGATGTCATGTTCTTCTTCATAAACACCAACTTCTTGGATTTTTTGCTCATCATACAGATTAAATAAATATGGTGAAAGAATACAAACCTGACACTCACCTTTCCTGATTTTAAACCATTCAGTATTCCCTTGTTCTATTTGAATGACTGCCTCTTGGCCTTTGCATAGGTTCCTCATGAGCACAATGAAATGTTCTGGCATTCCCAATCTTCTCTACAGTATTCATAGTTTGTTTGTTATTCTTCACAGAGTTGAGTGTGTTTGCATAGTTAATACAATGTAACCAAACATCTTCCTGGTATTTTCTGTTTCAGAAAAGAGCCACCTGATGTCAGTAATGATATTCCTTGTCCCATGTCCTCTTCTGAACTTGCTAGAATATTTGGCAGCTCACTGTTGATTTACTGATGCAACATTTTTTTTTCAAATTATCATAAAAACAATATTGATAAGTACTGGTGATTGGAATGTGAAAGTTGGAAACAAAGAGAAGGAATCAATAGTTAGGTAATTTGGCCTTGGGGATAGAAATTATGCTGGTGATCTCATGAAATAATTTTGTAGAACCAATGATTTACTCAATGCAAATACTTTTTTGAGAACCACAAAAATGGTGATTATTAACATGGATTTCACAAGCTGGAATACCAGGAATAAAACTGACTACATAGGTCATATGGGTGCGAAAGCTGGACAGTGAATAAAGAGGATCGTAGAAGAATTGATGCCTTTGAGTTGTGGTGTTGGAGGAGAATACTGAGGGTGCCATGGACTGCCAAAAGAACCAATAGATCTGTTTTGGAAGAAGTGCAGCCAGAGTGCTCCTTGGAGGCCAGGATGGCTAAGCTTCGTCTCTCCTACTTTGGACATGTAGTCCGGAGGAAACAATCGTTGGAGAAGGATGTCATGCTGGGTAGGGTGGAGGGTCAGAGAAAAAGAGGAAGACCTCCAACGAGATGGATCGGCCAGGTGGCATCATTGATTGACTCGGGGGTGGCAGTGGTGGTGAGGTTGGCCCAGGATCGAACATTGTTTCGTTCTGCTGTGCATGGGGTCGCTATGAGTCGGTTCCGACTCGATGGCACCTGACAACAACAACATAGGTCCAAAGAGATGATGGAAAAGCTCAGTATCATAAGGCAAAGCCAAGCAGTGGGCAAACTGTGGAACAGAACATCAATTGCTCAAATACAAATTTAGGCCAAAGCTGAAGAAAATTACAACTAGTCCATAGAAGCCAAAATATGACTTTGAATATTTTTCACCTGAATTTAGAGACCATTATTTAGAACAGATTTGATGCATTAGAGACTAGTGACCAAATACCACAGGAATTATGGGATGCATCAAGAACATCATACAGGAAGAAAGCAAAAGCTAATTAGGAAGACATGAAAAAAGAAAAGATAAAAATGGATGCCAGAAAAGACTCAAACTTGTTCTTGAATACAGAGAAGTTAAAGTTACTGGAGGAAATAAGGAAGTAAAAGCTGAGCAGAAAATGTCAAAGGACAGTTTGAGAAGACAAAGTCAAATATATAATGAAATACAGAAACATCTAGAATTAGAAAACCAAAAGGGAAGAACATGGTAGGCATTTCTCAAACTGAGAAACTGAAGGAAGAAAATTCTAAAGACTCAAGTCGCAGTATTGAAGGATTCTATGGGAATCCATAGACTAAGCAATGGTGTGTTAACCACAAAGTCAGTGGTTCAAGTCCACTAGCTTTTCAATGGGGTAAAGATGAGACTTTCTGCTTCCACAAAGATTTAAAGTCTAGAAAATTCTATATAGGGTCAGTATGAATTGGTACTGAATCACTGGCACTTAACAACACCAACAATTCACAAAATATTGAATGACACAAGAAACATAAAAAGAAGATGTAAGGAATACAGTCTCTGTACCAAAAATAATTGGTTGAAATTAAGCCATTTCAAGGTTAGCATATGATCAGGAACCAATAATATTAAAGAGAGAAGTTCAAGCTGCACTGAAGATATTATAATGCTTGTTGTTGTTAAGTGCTGTATAGGGTTTTCAAAGAGAAACTGGTGGGTTTGAATAGCTGACCTTATGGTTATCATACCAGTGCTATATTCACAGCTCTGTATACGTACTCCAATACAGTAATTAGAGTAAATAAATCTTTCAAATGAGGGAAAAGAACATAACAGTAGAAGCTAGATAAGATAGAATTAATGAAAGTGAAAATGTGATACTTGGGACATTTATCATTTATGGACTTATAGCCTGAGAACTCAGAGTTTGCTCCTGGCAAAAAGCCATTGCTGAAGGACAAAATATAAAAGGTTTTCAGGTAGGGTTGAAGTGGTTTATTGAACTCATGACCATTTTTTCCTGAAAACATTTTCTAAATATTAAAGCTGTATGTGGGTGAAATATTAGAAGCTGAGCTGAAAACCTCTGAAGGACAGATTTCTTGCAAAAATCCACTAAGATCTAAATTAAAATCCCATAAAATAATGCTTTATAAAGACAGAAAATCCAGATGCAGATGTTCTTTGAATATGGGACCGAACCTTAACTCTTCAACTAGATATAAAGATGAAATTTCATAATAGTAAGGGTTTGATTAAAAATGAAGATACCATAATTCTAAGCTAATATGTTGCATGAAATGATAATTATCTATAAAGATCTAGAAAAGTTGAGGAAATCATAAAGATATATTGACCCCCAGTGGAATATTTTAGAACTTAAATATTTTAATAAAATGAAAACTAAATATAATCAGAATTACATATCGTTTCTAAGAGGATGGGCTAATGTTTTTTACAGGTCTTTGAATTATTTATTTATTTATTTTTGTTCGCTGGTTTACTTTTTTTGTCAGTTAGAACAAAAATAGAAGATAAAATGGATGGTGGTAGCAGTTGTGGGCAGTCAAGTTGGTTTCAATTTATACAGCTGAGCAGAAAATCTCTGAACAACAGAATTCTTGCCAAAACCCAGTGAAAGCACAGTTAAAATCCCATAAAACCACTCTTTTTTTATGACTGAAAAACCAGACATTGATAGTCTGTGAATATGGAATATCCTATCATATATAATATGAATATCCTATTATATATGAAACTCTAAGCCCAGTACAGGGTTTCTGAGACTGTAAATCTTTAAAGGAGGAAAAAGTCTGAACTTTCTGCTGAGGAGCCCCTGATGAATTAGAACCATTGACCTTGGGGTTAGCAACTCAATGCATAACCTATTATGCCACTTGCTGTTAAGTGCTGTCGAATTAATTCTGAATCATAGTGATTCTTTATAGAGTTTCGGAGAATACGCTGGTGAGTTTGAACTGCTGACCTTGATGTTCAATCCTAACTTATGATCCAGTAATTATCCAATAGTGCCACACCAGGAATAGATGATTTGTTGATGGTGGTGTTTGTATACCATCAAGTCAGTTCTGACTCATAGTGATCCTGTATAGGGTTTGCAAGGAAGTAAATTTTTATTGGAGCAGAACTGTTCATATTTCTCCTGACAAGCAGGTGGTAGATTCAAACAGTCTAACATGTAACCCTCTATGTCACTGCTGTTTTAGTTAAGTGCTGTTGGGTCGGTTCCATTTCATAGTGATCCTATATAGGATTTCCAAGGAGCAGATGGTGAGTTTGAGCCACCAACCAAACATTTCAAACTGACTATGACGTCGAGTGCTTATCCTATAGTGGCATAACAGGTGGCAGAGATAATGTTTAAAATAAGTTTACAGGATGGTGGTGGAGGTTATGTGCTGTAGAGTCGGTTCTGACTCTTAGTGACCCTGTACAGGGTTTCCAAGGCTATAAATCTTTATGGGAAAAGAAAGCCTCATATTTCTCCTGTGGAACAGCTGGTAGTTTTCAACTGCTGACCCTGAGGTTAGCAGCCTGATTCATAACCACTATGCTACCAGAGCTCCTAAGTTTACAGGATAGTAGTGAGAAAACAATAACATAGATGGCCATGTTTTTCAAATCAAATATAAACACCAGCACTTTTTTGGTGTGATGAATTAAGAAGTAAACATTTATACAACAAACAAGATGGCGGATCGGGTGGACGTATAGCTGAGAGCTCCGCCAACAACAACACAGAATGCCTGACCGAGCAGGCTCAGGGGCTGGTCCCAGAACTCTGAACCACAGATAAAGGAATACTTAGAAGGTTGGAAGGCTTACAGCTGGGGGAATTTGTGGCAGAAGCAAGAAATCTATTG
>NW_006408816.1:2155104-2158716 GCF_000296735.1 Chrysochloris asiatica
ATAAAGAGAAATGCTTTTAACTGATGGTATATGGAGGAGATTATAATCAATGTAATGAAAAAAGTTATATGAATTGTTGAATGTGAAACTGATGATGTGCCCTGTAAACTTTCACTCAATCCACAATAAAAACCTTAAATAAAAAAAAAAGAAGTAAACATTTATTGATAGCATAGAGGTATAATAATAGATTGAACAGTAAAAGGGAAAACTTAGAAAGTTTGAAGACATAAAATAAATTGACATGTTAGCCATGGAGTTGGAGGATAATACTGTCAAGGAAGCCTTGTTGGAAGTGCTTATTTAGACTTGTCAGTGGAAAATTAGGGTTAGGAATCTTGAAGCATATTTGGAAGCAAAATGCAGGAGACAGCATAGAGGTTAGAAGCCTGAAACATATATGCTTGCAATCAAATAAGATATAGAGAATTAAGAGGAGAGTATTCTTGATACTAAGGAGCTCTGTTAGCATAGTGGTTACGAATCGGGTTACTAACCTCAAGGTCAGAAGTTCGAAACTACTGGCTGTTTAGCAGCAGAAAGATGAGGTCTCTACTCCCATAAAGATTTACAACCTAGGAAACCCTATGAGGGTTGTTATGAGTTGGAACCGACTCTATGACACACCACCACCACCTCCAGTCATGATACTAGGGTAGAAGAAAAATAATGAATGAAGAACATTTCATCAAGTTTTAATCATTATTTTAAGGTAAGAGTAATACCCATATAACCTGATATATGTGACCACACATCTGTCAGTTTTTCATGCAATGGGGTATTGCATGTTGTTGTAACTCTAGAAGCTATGACACTAGGATTGTCAATACCAGGGTCAACCAGGGTGAACAAGGTTCAGTGGAGCTTCCAGATTTGTTCAAATTAGGAAGGAGAGGCAGATTGCTTTTGAATGTTTAACCGCTGAAGACTGTATAAATACCAGTGGAATATTGTCAAATATAATTCCAGAAGAAGAACCCTCAGGTTTGAAGGAGTTCAAAATATGACTGGGGAAGAATTGACTACAAAAATTAGAGTTCAGGACCTTCATATGATGGTGTGGCACAAGTAAAAATTAGGAGAAACAGCTGCAAACACCAATTATAATCAGAACGAATGCATGAAGTGTGAATCTAGGAAAATTGGAAATAGTCACAAATGAAGTGAAATGTATAAAGACTGGTATCCTAGGCATTGGTGAGCTGAAATAGATTTGTATCGACATTTTGAATCTGGTTTATTCATGGTTTATTATGCTTTGAACAACAAATTCTATAGAAACAGTGAAGCTTTCAATGTCAAAAAGAATATTTCAAAATATATCTTGAAGTACACTGCTGTTTATGATATGATAGCATCTATATGCTCTGGTAGCGTAGTGGTTACGAATTGGGCTGCAAACCACAAGGTCAGCAATTTGAAACTACCAGCTGTTCCACGGGAGAAAGATGAGGCTTTCTGCTCCTGTAAGATTTACAGCCTCGGAAACCCTGTTCAGGGTCGCTATGGGTCGGAACTGACTCAATGGCACTTAGCAACAACAACAACATATGCTAACAAGGACAACCTGTTAATAGTGTTGTTAAGTGCATTTGAGTCAACTCTGACCCATAATGACCCTGTCTATATAGGTTATACAAGGAGCAGCTGATATGTTTGAACCACCAACCTTGGAATTAACAATCCAGTGCTTTTCCTACAGTTCCAAACCAGTAGCTAATACTAGTATTATTCATATTGACACACCAACCACTAAAGCCAATAATAATGAAATTGAAGAATTCTATTAACTTCTTCAGTTTGAAATTGACCAAACCTTCAATCAAAATGTATTGATGATTATTGATGATTGGAGTGTGAACATTGGAAGCAAAGAGGAACAATAGTTGGAAAATACAGTTTTGGTGGTGAAAATGAAGAGGAAGATCCCAGGATAGAATTTTGAAAGACCAATGACTCTTTCATTGCAAATACCTTTTTTAAACAACAGAGAAGGAAACTGTGCACATGGATATTATAAAATGGAATACACAGAAATCATAATGACTACTTATTTGGGAAGGAACTGTGGAAAAATTCAGTATCATCAGTAAAAACAAGTCCAGGAGCCAGCTGTGGAAGAGACCACCAATTGTTCATATGCAAGTTCTGGCTGAAGCTGAAGAATACTAAAACAAGACCTTAAATTTATGCCACCTGAATAGGACACCATCTCAAGAACAGCTTTGAGGGGGGAAAAAAATCTATATATATATAAGTGCTGATCACTGGTATGTATGGGATGAGAGGTGGGGAGGGAGGATGGGGAAGAAAGAGCACAGGGTAGGGGATAGACACACAGGAGAGCCTGGGAGCTGGGTGGAGGCGGGGCTGGCATTACATAAGAAGGGGGAAGAGAAAAAGAAGAACAAGGTGGATGGGAGAATGGTTGGGCAGGTTTGCATGGGCTAGGTGGGACAGAGGTAAATGACGATGTATGCACAACCTTGTAATAACAGGACTTCAAGATACAGGGATTGATGCATGGTTTGAAAGGGGAAAAAGGGGGAAGAATGTTAGGATGATGGGCTGTCATTTGAATATTGTCTCCCTTGCCTACCATTATGAAATACACTTGGGGCGGGCTATAGCCAGAAACATCACAACAGAAAACATGTAAGCACGTCTTCAGCCTATAACTGACTGGAATACCTTGGGAAGAGAGGGGCTGGAAACTAACCAGACCCAAAATGGTGGTGTGTGTGTGTGTGTGGCGGGGGGTCTATAAAGGCAAGAAGTGACTGGCTTGCAAGCTTTCAAGAGGGAGCCCAGTTCCAGATGGGGCAGGGATAGGCAGAGCCTCCACTGAATGATTTCCAATCTGTTGGGACTGGGACAAGGCTGAGGAAAGGAAATGGGGATAAGACACTTGTGTTACAACAGTGAATACCTGCCATCAGGACTGACTGTGAGGGTCGGAAATGTAGAGGCAGATTTTTTGTGTGTGTCTTTTCTTGGCAAAAAGAGGAGATTGACTGATTTTGCAGCCCAGGAGAGGGGGTCCCTGGGACCATCAAGTGAGATGAGTGGAAAGTATGAACCTACCCAGAGAGGCAGTGAGGCCAGGCATGGAGACAGAGATGATGGTGTGGACAGATGGAGTGACTGGGGACATGGGACTCAGAGAGGGAGAGGAGCTGTTTGCTGACAACCAGGGGTGGGGGAGAGGGTGGGCCTGTGGGGTGTATCCTTTGGTTATTTAATGATGCATGGATGGGGATTGTAATCATTGAAATGAAATGAAATAGATAGGATGATGTGAAGCTGAAGTGGGACAGAGACAAATAATGATATATGCACACCCTTGGAACAACAGGGCTCTGGGATACATAGATTGAGACATGGTTTGAGTGAGGAAATGGGGGGAAATAATTTTAAGTAAAGTTTTGCTAAAGGTAATACAGAAACGGCAACAATCATACATTGACAGAGAACTTCCAGAGGTTCAAGCTAGATTCAGAAGAGGCTGGGGAACAAGAGATATCATTGCTGATGTCCGATGGATCTTGGCTGAAAGCAGAGAATATCAGAAAGATGTTTACCTATGCTTTATTGATTATGCAAAGGCTTTCG
>NW_006408816.1:2160963-2169562 GCF_000296735.1 Chrysochloris asiatica
ATAAGAATAAAAGACTGGGGTAGAATTAGTTCTGTGTGCATTCTTGGCAGCAGGACTATCAGTTTGCATCCACTCTGGTCTCCGAGTGTTTCTTTCTCTTTCGCGTCTCCAGACATCCCACCTTCGTGTACTCACTCCCTTGTCGAGGCTGGACCCTGGCACCTGTGGAGCTTCTGCATTACAGAAGAGCATATGTGGAATCCTGAACAGCATCCTCACCGATAAGGGGAAGTGAGGGAAAAGCAGCAATGAAGCTGCGAGCTAAACCCTACAAGGCTCAATAGACTCCTGTGAACCCGGGTGGAGACCTGGTTGATGAGCAGTGTGGCAAGTCCAAGGGACTCCTGGACCCAGAGTCAGCGACATAGTCACAGAGGACTAGAGTGGAGAGTGAAGCATCCAGCTGATAAGAAGAGAGGGTCCTTTCATAAGTATACTTGCAGATAATATCCGCTTGACCTGGCTTCAGTGATGACGATCAGAGCTCATCCAGAAGAAGACAGAAGAGGGAAAAAAGAATAATCTGATACAATTTGATGTATTTGACCTACGCCTATGGAAGCAGTAGCTCAAAAGAGGGAACAAATCTTCACAGTGAGTATCATTCTCACCCCCTCCACACACATAGAGGACAGGGATGGGCAACTTGGACATTGGCTACCCAGAAAGGTGGGGCTACAGAGGCAAGAAATGACTGGCTTACAAGCTTTCAAGAGGGAGCCTAGATCCAGAGGGCATGGAGCAAGGTAGAATCTCCACTGAATAGTACCCATTCTGTCTAGTTGGGGCTGAATAAAGGAGATGTGGATAGGTCTCTTGTGATACAACAGTGAATAATTGTTATCAGGACTGATTGTAAGGACTGGAAATGTAAAGGTAGACGTTTGGGGGCAAAGGGAGGGGAGTGATCAACCTTTCAGTCTAGGAGGTCCCTGAACCATCAAGGGAGAAGAGTGGTGAATGGAACCCTACACAGCGAAGCAGTGATGCCAGGGATTAAGGGAGAGATGATGACATGGGGAGATGGAGAGGCTGGGGACTTTGGGCCCAGAGAGGCAGAGGGGCTGTGTGCGGAAGACCAGGAGGCAGGCTTCCAGGGTATACCCTTTGGCTGGTGGATGATGAATGGAGGGGATTATAATCATGGCAAGGAAACAATACACGATGGGATCAATGTGAAGATAATGTCCTCCCATGTAAACTATCGCATAATTCACAATAAAGCATTAAAAAAAAAAAAAATAAGAACAGCTTTGATGTATTTGAAACTAGAGATTTTCCTCTTTTTTGCTGACCCTTAACTTGGCCATGTATAATGTCTTTCTCCAGGGAATGGTCACTCCTAATAACTTGTCCAAAGTACAGGAGATGAGATCTCATGATCCCCACTTTAAAGGGACCTTCTGTATATACTTCTTCAATGATAGCTCTGTTTGTTCTTCTGGCAGTTTATGATATCTTCAATATTTTTCATCAACACCAACATTCAGATGCATCAATTCTCTATGGTATTCCTTATTCATTTTCCAGTTTTAAAAAATGCAAATAAGGTGACTGAAAATACCATGGCTTGGGTCAAGTGCTTCTTATCCCTCAAACTGATGTAAGCTATATAGCACAAGTAAGCCTTTTTCTGGTGTTCTCTGCTTTGGGTCAAAATCTATTTGATGTTCACAATGATGACCCTCTTCCGAATCCAGATTGAGTTTCTGACAGCTCAGTGTTGATCTACTCCTGCAATGATTTTTAAATTTTCTTCAGTAAAATTTTACTTGTGTGTGATATCAATGATAATGTTTAATAATGTTTTCCGCATTCTGTTGGAACACCTTTCTCTGGAATTGGCACAAGTATGGATCTCTTCCAATCATTTGGCCAGTTATCTGTCTTCCAATTTTTTTGGCATAGAAAAGTGAGCACCTTTATTGTTGCATCAGTTTTTTGAAACATTGCAATTTTTATTCCATCAATCCCCAGAGCATTAAATGTCAACAGTGTGTTCAGTGTAGGTTAAACTTCTTCCATCAACTCCATTTGTTCTTGATCATGGGGTTCCTCTTGAAATGGATGAACATCAACCAATTCTTTTAGATGAAGTGACTCTGTGTATTCTTTCCTTTTTCTTTTTTTAAAAGTTTTTATTGTGAATTGAGTGAAATTATACAGTGCATATCATCAGTTTTTCATTCAACAAATCATGCATATTGTTTCATTACAATGATTATAATCCCTTTCATGTACCATCAGTTAACAGTATTTCTCTCCATTTTAGCTCTTTTATTTTTTTTTTAAACACTCAGACATATTTAATAATTTACACCACCAAAGGTCACATTCTGCAAGTCTGCCTCCTGGTCTCCAGCTATCAATCTTTCTTTTCCCATGACTCTAAAGTCCTCAGCTGCTTCCACTCTCCATGTCCTCATCTCTGCCTCCATCTCTGGTGTTGCTGCTTCTCTGTATAAGGTCCCACATTCAGCTTGTGCTCTTCTCCCTAGATGGTCCTAGGGTCCTCTATTTCTGGAATATAAGATTAACTACTCCCCTGTTTTTGTTACAAAACTTCTACCTTTACAGTTGTGACAGTCGCAATCAATCATGATAACAATTACTCACTATTGAATCATAAGAATTTTATCCCCATCTCTTTTTACTAGACACATCTAGACAACATGAAAACTATTCAGAGGGAACTCTATCTTATCACCCATACTCTTAAACTAAACTCCCTCTTGAAACCTTGTAAGCCAGTCACTCTGTGCCATTATCACCCCTCATTTTAGGTTTGTTGTTGTTAGGTGCCATTGAGTCGGTACCAACCCATAGCGACCTTATGCATAGCAGAATGAAACACTGCCTGAACCTGGGCCAACCTCACTACTGTTGCCACGCTCGAGTCCATCCATGCTGTCACTTGGCCAATCCATCTTGTTGGGGGTCTTCCTCTTTTTCTCTGACCCTCCACCTTACCAAACATGATATCTTTCTCCAGCGACTGCTCCCTCCTGATAATATGTCCGAAGTATGAAAAATGAAGTTTGGCCATCTTGGCCTCTCAGGAGCATAGCAGCATTCTTCCAAAATGGATCTGTTTGTTCTTTTGACAGCCCATGGCACTTTCAATATTCTACTCCAACATCATAACTCAAAAGCATCAATTCTTCTACGTTTTTCCTTATTCAATGTACAGATTTTGCATGCATATAAGGCTATTGAAAATACCTTGGCCTGGGTCAGGTGCACCTTAGTCCTGAAGCTGACATCTTTGCTCTTCAACACTTTTAAAAGGTCTTGTGCAGCAGACTTGCCTAAAACAATACATCATTTGATTTCTTGACTGCTGCTTCCATGAGTGTTGATAGTTGATCCAAGAAGAATAAAGTCCTTGACAACTTCAATCTTTTCTCCATTGACAAAAATGTTGTTTATTGGTCCAGTGGTGAGGATTTTTGTTTTCTTGACATTGAGATGTAAGCCATACCGAAGGCTGTACTCTTTGATCTTCATCAGTAAATGTTTTAAGTCCTCTTCACTTTCAGCAAGCAAGATTGTATATAACAATCTGCATATAGCAGGTTGTTAATGAATCTGCCTCCAACCCTGATGCCATGTTTTTCTTCATAGAACCCATTTTAGGTAGCCAAAGTCTAAGTTTCCCATCACTATTTACCCTCTATACAAAGGAGATGGCACTGATACTTGATGTGAAGACTCCTTCCCTCTTGGTTGGTGTTTTGAACTACTACCTCCATGAATATAGATTAAGTTAATCAAATTGTAGCAATTTACTCTTGTTTTCTTATCAAAAATTCTTTTCTTTTTTATCTTCCTCTATTTGAGTTCTGATTATCAAGCCACCCAGGCTAGGTCAAATGGGTAATGTCTGCAACATTGGGTTTTCTTGTTCATCTCCCCTCCCTTCATATCAGCTGGATGCTTCATTCTCAGCTCTAGCCCTCTGTGGCTATGTCCTTGTACATGGGCTCAGGTATCCCCAGATCTCACAACACTTTGGATCAACAAACACTTCCTCTTCTCTCTCTCATTTCCAGGTTAATGAGAGTCTGTGGAACGTGGTTGAACTCAGTCCATATCTTCATTGTTGCCTTTTCCCATCTTCCAGTCACCAGTAGACCAATGTGGTCATCAGCAAGCTTACATGGCCTGCTCATGTGTTCCCTTTGAATTTTAGCCTTATAGGTGGTTTTGTCCTGAAGAGACTTGATTGTTTACGTTGATAGTTTCCTGGCGAACATCTTGCTTGTTCTTCTAGTAGCCAATCATACTGCCATTTTTGTTTTGGGTTTTTCCTGATGATCTTTCTTTGAAGGTGTATCTTCTGTCACTCTAGCTGTTTTAGGCTGTTCTGCTTGTCCACTGTAGTAGGAATGTTCCACCTCAGAAGGTTCTGGATATGGTTCAGTAGTCCATGTAAGGTCTTATACACTGCAAGGGCTCCACAAGAGGCCTATTTCACTGGGCAAGTTCTGGAACCCCTTTTAGGCATTCCAATCAGGTATAGTCTGAAGACAGGCTTACAAGTTTTCTGTAATCATCTTCCCTGACATTCCTTTCTTGTTTCATTGTATATTTTGTCCATAGAATTTTTCAGTATTGCAAGTTGAGAACTAAATATTTTCAAAGCTCTTTAAGCTTGGGAAATGCTGAGGATGCCTCTCCTTTTTCTTTTCTAACTCAGGGTCTTTGCACATTTTATTATAATGCTTAACTTTGCCTCCTGGAGCTGTTCTTTAGAATTTTATATTCTAAAAAGGAAGCTCTTTTGCATCCTTTCACTTTAGTTTGTCTCTACATTCTAGAGAAACTTTCAGAGTCTGTTCGGACATTCACGTTAGTCTTTTCTGTCTTTCCTGTATTTATAATTTATGATGATCCTAATGTCATCCTACAACTCTTGGCTTTCAGTAATTAGTGTCTAATATATGGGATCTGTTCTTAAGATGGTCTCTAAATTCAGTTAGAGTGTATGCAAAGTTCTGGTGTGGCGCTGTGGGTTAATGTGCTGGACTGCAATGTTGGTTTGAACTGCAAGTTCAGCAGTTCTAGCTCACCAACCATTCCTTAAAAACCCTATACAGGGTTGCTATGAGTCGGAACTGACTCAATGTCTTTGAATAACAACATATGCAAAGTCATATTTAGTCTCTCATGAACTGGTATCTTCAGGTTCAAGCCTTAGCTTGCATATGAGCAATTGATTTTCTGTTCAACAGTTGACCTTTGGCCTTGTTTCGGCAATGTTATTGAGCTTTAAATTGTCTCCTACCACTTATGTAGTTAATATAATTCCTGTGTATTCCATGAACTGAATCCACATGTATGCTGTTGTTGTTGTTAGGTGCCATAGAGTCGGTACCAATTCATAGCAACCTTATGTGCAACAGAACAAAACACCTCCACAGTCTAGCCGTATCCTCACAATTGTTGCTATATTTGAGCCCATCACTGACACCACTGTTCTAATCCATCTCATTGGGGTTTTCCTCTTTTTCTCCAACTGTCCATTTTACCAAACATGATATCTTTCACTGGTCCCTACTTAAGATATGTCTGAAGTATGAGAGGCAAAGTCTGGCCATCCTGGCTTCTAAGTAGCATTCAGGCTGTAATTCTTCCAACACAGATTTGTTTGTTCTTTTGGAAGTCCATGGTGTTTTTAATATTCTCCTCCAACACCATAGCTCAAATGCATACATTCTTCTACAGTCTTCCTTATTCACTAACTTTTGCATGCATATGAAATTATAAAAACCATGGCTTGGATCAGGCACACCCTAGTCCTCAAACTGATGTCTTTGCTCTTCAACACTTCAAAGAGGCCTTGTAAAGCAGATTTCCTAATGATTTCTTGAATGCTGCTTCCAAGAGTATTGATTATTGCGGTGTTATTTATTGGTCCAGTAGTGGGGATTTTTGTTTTCTTTATGTTGAGGTGTAACCCACATCTAAGGCCATGGTCTTTGGTCTTCATTAGCAAATATTTTAAGTCCTCTTCTCCATCAACAAGCAAAGTTTCATCCTCTGCAAATACCTGGTTGTTAATGAGTTTTCCTCCTATCCTGATGCCATATTTCATTCATATAATCCAGTCTCTTAAATTATTTGCCCAGCATACAGATTGAGTAAGTATAGTGAAAGAATACAATAAATTATTAAATATACACCTTTAATACTTTAAAACCACTCAGTGTTCCCTTGTTTTGTTCAACTGACTGCTTCGTGGTCTTTGTGTAGGTACCTTTGTAACACAATTAAGTGTTCTGGGATAGTCATTCTCCACAATATGTCCATAGTTTGTCATGATCCACACAATCAAAATTGCATAGTCAATAAAGCACAGACAACCATCTTTCTGGTATTTTCTGCTTTTAGCCAAGACCCATCTGATGTTAGCAATGATATCCTGCATTCCAAGTCATCTTCTGAATCTGCTAGAGTCTCTGGAAGTTCTCTGTCTACGTATAATCTTTGGCAAAAATTTGCTTGCATGTGATATTGATAATATTGTCTGATGATTTCTGCTTTCTGTTGAGTCACCTGTCTTTGGAATGGGAACAAATATGAATTTTCTCCCAGTCAGTTGGCCAGACAGTTGTCTTCCAAATTTCTTGGTATAGAGGAATAAGTGCTTCCAGTGTTGCATCAGTTTGCTGAGAGATTTCAATTTGCATTCCATCAATTCCCAGAGCCTTGCTCTTTTCCAATGCTTTCAATGCACCTAAGAGTTTTTCTTTTTGTATTATTGGTTCTTGATCATATACTACCTCTTGAAAAGGTTGAACATCAACCATTGCCTTTTGGTAAGGTAACTCTGTGTATTCTTTCCATCTTTTTCTGATATTTTCTGCATCATTCAATATTTTGCTCATAGAATCCTTCAATATTACAAATAGATGCTTGATTTTCTTATTCAGTTCCCTCAGCTTGAGGAATACTGAGCATGTTTTTCCCTTTTGGTTTTCTAACACCAGGTCTTTGCACATTTAGGTATAATATTTGATTTTGTCTTCTAGATATGACCTCTGAAATTTTCTATTTAGCTCTTTTACTTAATTTCTTCCATTTACTTTAGCATCTCTACTCAGGAGAGCAAAGTTTCAGAGTCTCTTCTCATAACCATTTTTTGTTTTTTCCATCTTTCTTGTCTTCTTAATGACCTTTTGCTTTTTACCTGTATGATGCTCTTGATGCCATCCCACAAATTTCCGTCTTTGGTCTTTAATTTCTAAAGCATCAAATTTGTTCTTCAGATGAATTCAGGTGAGATGTATTCTAGGTCATATTTTGGTTCTTGTGGACTCGTTTTAATTTTCTTCACCTTCAGCCTGAATTCACATATGAGCAATTGATGGTCTGATCCACAGTTTATGACTGGCCTTGTTTTGGCTGATAATATGGATCTTTTCCACGTCTCTTTCCACAGATGTAGTCAATTATATTTCTGTATATTCCATCTGGTGAAGTACATGTGCAACATAGTCAACTCTTATGTTTTTGTTTTTGTTTTTTAATGTATATGTATTAAATAAGTCATTGATCTTGCCAAATTCTATCATGTGCTATCCAGCATCATTTCAATCACCAAGGCCATATTTTCCCACTACTGATCATTCCTCTTTGTTTCCAACCTTTCCACATTACAATCACCAATAGTTATCATTGCAAATTCATTGCATATTTGATCAATTTCAGACTGAAGAAGTTGGTAGAATTCTTTCATCTTCACTGGCTTTGGTGTTTAGTGAATACATTTGAATAATAGTAGTATTAAAATGGTCTTCCTTACAGATGTATGAATATTTTCCTATCACAGGCAATGTTGTACTTCAAGACAGATCTCGATATGTTCTTTTTGATGATGCCATTCCTTTGCAATTTGTTATTCCAAGCATAGTAAACCAGGTGACAGTCTGATTCAAAGTGGCCAATGCCAGTCCATTTCAGTTCACTAATGCTTACGATATTTATGTTCATGAGTTCCATGTAATTTCTTATAATTTCCAATTTTCCTAGGTTCATACTTTGTACGTTCCATGTTCCAATAAGTATCCACCAGAATAGCTACAGTAAGGAGCTCTGGTAGTGTAGTTGTTACAAATCGGGCTGCAAACTGCTAGGTCAGCAGTTCGAAATTATCAGCTGTTCTGCAGGAGAAAGATGAGTCTTTCTGCTCCCGTAAAGATTTACAGCCTCGGAAATCATGTACAGGCTTGCTATGAGTCGGAACCGACTCCACGGCACATAGCAACAACAACAACATATTGTTACAAAATGATATTTTTAATGAACAAGTCATTAGTCTTACCAGATTCTATCATGAGCTCTCCAGCATCACTTCTTTCACTAAGACCATATTTTCCAACTTTGAATCATTTGTTTCTTTCTTTTACCTTCCAATTACCAGTAATCAATGCTTTTCTACAGTTTGTTTAATAAATTGCAGACTGAAGAAATTCTTAGAATTCATCAATTTCACTAGTATTAGCTTTAGTGATTGGTGTGAAAATTTGAAAAGTAGTGGTATTAACCTGTCTTCTTTGGTTGCATATAGATATTATTCTATCACAGACAGCATTGT
>NW_006408816.1:2169852-2214159 GCF_000296735.1 Chrysochloris asiatica
CGCGGAGCAGCTGGTAGTTTCGAACCGCTGACCTTAAGGTTCGCAGCCCGATTCGTAACCACTACACTACCAGAGCTCCTTACACCAGGACAGTAGTCTCTATTATATTCCTTATTCTTCACCATAACCATAAGTCAAATGCACCAATTCTTCTTCATTCTTCCTTATTCCTTATTGTCAACCTTTTGCATTCACATCAGACAATTGAAAAATCCTATGAAAAATCACATCAACGGGATTTTTGGGTTAGGAAAATCAAAGTTTATGCAATAGTATGACGAATTAATAAGCAAGCAAATAGAAAGCATGGATAAGTAAAACGGTTGGTTTTAGTTATGTGGGGACATTGGAGTTCTCATGCATTGCTGATGAGAAAGGAAAATGGTGTAGACACTGTAGCCCATATGAGGAAAATAGTTTGTGATTTCTCAAAAATGTAGTCCAATTCCAATTTACAGAGGATGCCAATAGTTCTGCAGATTGATGGCATTTACTGTGTTCTTGAATGTTATAATAGGGATTGACATGTTGACATCTTGATCAATTGGTGTTTGGTCTATCATATTGCTATTGTTAAATGTCATTGTGTTGGTTACAACTTATAGTTACCTACTAGATTTCCAAGGAGAGGCTGGTGGTTTGAACCACCCACCTTGTGGTTAGCTATACCATGCTTGTTCACATATAAGCACAAACAGACAAACAGATTTTTTTGATTTTCTGAAAACAAATGAAGCACAGAGAGAACACGTGATTTTACATAATAAGTGACTTGGTTAAGGTTTGAATCTAGGCTTTCAGACTCAGTGTGGATGTAGTCAACTCTTATGAGACTCTCTATTCACTGAGTATATAGAGTATATGCATGTGGGTTCACCAAACTTTAGAGTACTTTGAACTTAAACTAGTGACACCCATTTTATCTCAATCCTAACATCACTATATATTAAAACAAATAATATCACAGAGTAATTCATTCTATTTTATAAAATTGCAGTGATTTATTATTATTATTCAACAGAGTTTGATTCTGGCAAGTTTATTGTGTTGCTGATTTGAGTGCCAATGGCCTCTTGAAGAAAATTGCCTTTTGCAAAATAGTAAGTTTTAAAGCAGTCACATCACAAACCCCTCTAGCAGAAAGGAATAAAACTGCTATTACATTTCTTTTGTAATTTCTCTTAGATCTATTCTTCTGGAAAAGGTGAAATTGAGCCAAATAGTTTTCACTGCTTTGGGAATCATGAAAAAAATCCTTTCCTTATAGAAAATTCTCCATAGAGACAGCACCAAATGGTATCCAATTAAATTTCTGGAAAAGTTGAGCTAAATTTGCGTGACCACCCTTATATTTGCCACATTTACCCCTGATGGAGGAAAACATAATTTTATGACTTTTCAAACATTATGCTCAAAAGTGAAATAAGCAATCAACAGTTTGCATTATTCACTCTGTTTCTTTAAAGTACAAAGACATTTCAATTGAAGTTGTGGAGAGAAGACAATCCTTTCTCAAAATCACCTATGTAACAGAGTTGTTAAGGACATAGCTCTTTACTCCATTGATCTCCTACTTAAAATTGGGGGAGGAATTCATTCTGCCCTGTTTATTGTATTCCACAGTAGATTTTGAATGCTATATATGAATTACCAGTACTTATTCATATCATTCAGTATGGTTACACTGGTCTTCTTCTAACTGGTAAAGAGAAAAGAAGACTTCCAAAATTAGTCATTGCTAATGTTTAAATTAAGGAGCTCTGATAGCGTAGTGGTTACGAATCGGGCTGTGACCCACAAGGTCAGCAGTTCAAAACTACCAGCTGTTCCACAGGAGAAGATGAGGCTTTCTGCTCCCGTAATGATTTCCAGCCTCGGAAACCCTCTACTGTTCAGGGTAGCTATGAGTCGGAACCAACTCCATGGCACATAACAACAACAACAATGTTTAAATTGATTCATTTTCTTATTAAACAAATGTTAATTGAGACATGCTGTGCTAATTATGACATTCAGTATAAGAAATAAAACATGAATTATAAATACCATCAATCCTAATAAACATTCAGGCCAGTAGGAAACAGATAATTATAAATAATCATGTTAATATGTTGTAGTTAAGTGCTGATGATTTGATTACAATCCATAGCAACCCTATATAGGATTTCCAAGAAGAGACTGGTGACTTTGAACTGCCAACCTTGCAGTTCAAACTGACCTTGTGGTCAACAGCTTATCCTACAGTGCCACACCAGGACTTCATGTTATATATTAATGTGTAAAAAATGATTTATTAAGATTGTGTACAAGCACCAGAGTCAATACAGAAAACTAAATGATTAATTCTCTTTATACTTTCTCTGTCATGTTTGGATTCTTGAAACGTCATCAATAGATAAACAAAATAAATGAAATAAAAATTTTAATGAAAATAATTAATTGTTGTTGCTAAGTGTTGTCAAGTCAATATGTACACATAGGAACCCTGTATAGGGACTCTGAGGAACTGCGGGTGAGTTTGAACCATGATCTTTGTTGTTCAAACTGACTTGCAGCTCAGTGCATAACCCTACAGCACCACACCACCTCTCCAGTAATCCATTAGCAACATCTAAAAAACAAATACAATATTACTCGTAATGCAACTGGACAAATTTAATTATGACTTAGTCATTATATTTTATTTATACTTTCAATGTCCTTCAAAAGGTTCACATTAAACATTCACAAGTTGTTATTATGCACTGCATAGGATAATTATCTGATTTTTATCACTTTTCCATAACCTATCTGTCAGTTTGTTATATTGTGGTAATTTTCATGATACTCTATTAAGAGTCCTTGGAGAGGGAAGTACACGAGAAGAGGGAGAGAGAGGAAGAACAAGGTAGATAGGGGAAAGTTGAGACAGGTTTGTATGGGTGAAATCAGACACAGGCAAATAGTAATGCATGCTCAACCTTGGAACAACAGGGCTCTGTAATACAGGGATCAAGGCATAGTTTGAAGAAGGAAAATAATACTAAGATTCTTGACTATCTTATGTATATTGGTTTCCCTTGCCTACTATTAAAAAATGGATACTTGAGTTGGATAGAAAGGAATGTCAGGAAACATGATTACAGAGAGCTTGTAAGCCCATCTTCATCCTATAACTGATTAGAATACCTGAAAAGGGTTCTAGAACTTGCCCAGTGAAATAAACCTCTTGTGGAGACTTTACAGTGTACAGGATCTTTGGCGGAATCCTGAACTATATCCAGAACCTTCTGAGGTGGAACATTCCTACAAGAAAAGACAAGCAGAACAGCCTGGAATAGCTAGAGTGACAGAAAATAAATCTTCAAAGAAAGATCATCAGGAAAAACCCAAAACAAAAATGGTAGTATGACTGGCTACTAGAAAAATAAGCAAGTTATTTGACAGGAAGCCATCAAGACAAGGAATCAAGTTCCTTCAGTACAACCCCCCCTTTAAGACTGAGACTCAAAGGGAACACATGAGCAGGCATGTACGCTTGCTGATGCCCACATTGGTCTACTGGTGATTGGAAGAGAGGGAAAAGCAGCAATGAAAAAATGGGCTGAGTTCAAACACATTCCACAGACTCCCATTAACCTGGAAATGAGAGAGGGAAAAGGAAGGGTTGGTTGGTCCAAAGTGTGGCAAGACCTGGGGACTCGTGAACCTATGGACAATGACATAGCCACAGAGAGCTAAAGTTGAGAGTGAAGCATCCAACTGATATGAAGGGAAGAGATGCACAAAAGAACACCCAAAGTTGCAGATAGTACCTATTTGACCTAGCCTCAATGGTTTGATATTCAGAACTCGACAAGACAAAGATTAAAAGCAAAACAACAACAACAAAGAACAAATCAGTTTTTTATAAAGGAAATATGGATAAATTGCTACAATTGAATGAACTTGACCTATACTCATGGACGTAGTAATTCTAAATACCAACAGAGAGGGAAGGAGTCTTCATATTGAGTATAAATTCTATCCCCTCTGTACACAGGGTAGATAGGGATGGGCAGTTTAGACATTGGCTACCTAAAATGAGGGGGCAATAAAGGCACAAAGTGACTGGCTTACAAGGTTTCAAGGGAGAGTTTAGTTTAATAGTTCATGGGGAAGAAAGAGTCCCCACTGAATAGTTTTCATCTTGTCTAGATAGGTCTGATAAAAAGAGATGGGGATACGATTCTTATGATGCAATAGTGAGTAATTTTTGTCATGACTAATTGCGACTGTCACAAATGATAGAAGTTTTGTATAAAAAACGGGAGAGTAGTTAATCTTACAGTCCAGAAGCAAAGGGCCCTAGGATCATCAAGGGAGAAGAGCATAAGCAGAATTCGGGACTTTATCCAGAGGAGTAGAGATGACACCATGGAGAGAAGAAGCAGCTAAGACGTACTAAGAGATAGTGGCCAGGAGACAAACTTGCAGAATGTGCCCTTTGGTGGTATAAATTATTAGAAATGCCTGAGTGTTAAAAATGCTAAAATGAATAGCAAGAAATATTATTAACTGATGGTGCATAAAAAAGATTTGTAGGATAAGCACTAGACTCTAATCATGTTCCATGATTCAAACCAATCAGTTGCTCTTCATAAACCCTATACAGGGTCATTATGTGTATGAGCTGACTTGGTATGAAGTTAAACAGTACAGCAAAATCATTATGCTAAAAGTTTTACCACAAGTATTTCATATAGCAACAGTATCATCCAAGGATGACATGTTTCAGTGGGACTTCCACAATAAAAAGGACATCATGCTCTGTAAAGTAGAGATGCTAAAGCAAAGGAAAGAAATAAGGAGGTAAAAGACCTGAACAGAAAATTTCAAAGGGTAGTTCACAAAGATGAAGTCAAATATAATAATGAAATGTGAAGTTAGAGAACCCAAAGAAATAACACAGTCAGCATTTCTCAAGCTGAGAGAATTGAAGATAAAATTCAAATATCGACTTGCAGTATTAAAAGGTTCTATGGGCAAAATATTGAATGATGCAGAAAGCTTCAAAAGAAGATGGAAGGAATACACAGAGTCACAGTACCAAAAATCAATGGTTAATGTTCAAACATTTCAAGAAGTAGCATCTGATCAAGAGCCATTGATCCTGAAGGAAAAAATCCAAGGCACGTTGAAGTCATTGGCAAAGAACAAGGCACCAGAAAACTGATGGAATACAAATTGAAAAATTTCAACAAACTGATTAAGAACTTGGGGCACACAGTTATCTATGCCAAGAAATATGGAGGACAACTACCTTGCCAACTGACTGGAAGAAATCAGTATTTGTGTCCATTCCAAAGAGAGGTGACAGAAGAGAATGTAAAAATCATTGGACAGGCAGGGCATAATGGCGGATTGGGGAGAAGTGAGGTACAAAGCTCTGCAAGCAACAACACAGAATACCAATGAAGCAAGTTCAGGGGACAGTCCAAGAACTCTGAACTATATATAAAGGAATGTTTAGAAAGTTTGAAGGTTTACAGCCAGTGGAATTTATAGCAGAGGCAAGAAATTCTGTTTGTTGATCAGTGGTACCCAGGTGGCTCCTGAAGCCTCCATCTTTGGAGACACAAACTGTAGTCATGTAGCCAAGTTGCAATTATACCCTGTAAAATCCCACCATCCAGGGACGAGCCAAAGCGAGCTGCAATACACCAGATAGACAGCCAAAATACCTGCTATAGTTAGTCTGTGTTGAGTATAAGAAAAGTGAAAAGGGAAGAATATCTCCTGATTCCACCAATCTGAAGGCAATCAGGAACCTCAATAAAACATCAACATGCATTCATTTAATTACTGAAAACTTAATTATTGAAGTTGCCCAAGAAACAATCAAACATTTCAGCACATGTTCACAAACAGGATAGAGTAAATGACACAAATGAGCTAGATGTAGACCTAGACTTCCCATTGAAAAGAGGGCAGGCGTTGGAACTGCCTGAGAATGAATTCAGGAAAATGATATTGAAGTACACCCAAAGTTCCCAAAAAGGGTTTGAGAAAAATGAGGAAGACGCCAGAAAAACACTACAGGAACAACCAAATAGGAAAGATACAGCATTAGAAACAATTCAAAACCTGAAAAAAGAGGTCCAAAGGATTAATAATAAACTATCAGAAATGGACAACACACTGAAAGGACAAAGGAGTAGAATTAAAGAGATGGAAACCAGAACAAGTGAGCAAAAGACAAATTTCTCAATACTGGTAAGATAGATGAGCAAGCAGAAAAAAAAAGGATAAAAAATCTGAACAAAGTCTAAGATACATGTTAGACAGCATGAATAGGAATAACTTAAGAATTATTGGCATACCGGAACAGGAAGAATCACAGAAGTTCACAGAGGAGATAGTTAAAGAGCTACTGGAATAAAATTTCTCTAACATCCTGAAAAATGAAAAGACAAGCAGTCAAAAAGCTGAACGAACCCCAGGAAGGATAAACCCCAAAAGAAAATTCTCATGATATATATAATCAAGCTCTGAAAAATAAAAGACAAGGAGAGAATCCTGAAATCAGCTTGGGAAAAAAGAAATGTTAGTTATAAAGGCAAATAAATAATATTAAGCACTGATCTCTCAGCATAATCATGTAGTCAAGAAGGCAATGGGGAAACATATATAAAACCCTGAAAGAAACAACTTGAGAACCAAGAATTGTCTACCCAGCAAAACTGTCAATCAAATACAACGGTATAATCAAAATATTTCATGACAAACAGAAACTAAGGGATTCTGCCAGACACCCCAGCACTTCAAAACATCCTAAAGGGAGTTCTTTGGCCTGAGATCCATCAAAAACAGACAGCAACCAGAGACTGACATATATGGAAGCACCACCTGGAACTCAATCATAGTTGGAAGAGTCCAGAACAGAACAAAACTATAAGAAATAATTCAGAGAATCTCTGCTGGTAGCCAGGTGCTAGTGGCCAGGAGGCAGGCTTACAAAATGTGTTCTTTGGTTGTTTAAATGATTATATATTCCTTGCCCCTCCCCCCAAAAAAATATAGCAGAGGGAATAGAAGCAAATATTGTAGAATGATGATGCACAAATGAGATTGTAATCATTGCAATGAAGCAATTGATGTTATCACTGTAAACTATTCACTCAATTCTACAATAAAAACTTTTAAAAAATCATTGGACAATATCATAAATATCATAATCAATTAAAATTTTGTTAAAGACAATTCGAAAGTGTCTGCAAAAGTAAATTTACACAAAACTGCCAGAGGTTCATGCCAAGGATGTTGAATAAGAAATATCATTGTTGATGTCTAGTGAATCTTGGAGCAAAGCAGAGAATATCAGATAGATATTTACCTGTGCTTTATTGATTGTGTGAAGTCTTTGAATTGTTTGGATCATTACAATCTATAGACAACATTGTGGGGAGAGAGGATTCCAGAACATTTAATTATGCTTACTAGGAACCTGTTCTTCAAACAGAACAAGGGAATACTGAATGATTTAAAATTATGAAAGGAATGTGCCAGGGATCTATTCTTAACTATATTAATTCAATTTGTATGCTAAGCAAATAATCTGAATGCTGGGCTTTATAAAGAAGAACCTGTCTTCAGGATTGGAAGAAGATTTATTAACAACCTGTGATATACAGATGATACAACATTGTTAGCTGAAAGCAAAGAGGACTTAAAACACTTACTGATGAAGATCAAATACACCAACCTTCGGTTCAAGTTGCACCTCAATGTAAAGAAAGCAAAAATCCTCATCCCTGGACCAATAAATACAACATGATAAATGAAGAAAAGATTGAAGTTGTCAAAGATTTCATTTTGCTCCGATCAACCATCAATACTCATGAAAGCAGCAGTCTGGAAATCAAATGATGTATTGCATTAGGCAAATATGATGCACTAGGACTCTTTAAAGTGTTCGGGAGCACAGAATTTTAGGACTAAAGTTGCACCTGACTCACGCCATGGTATTTTCAATAACTTTATTTGCATGTGAAAGTTGGACAGTGAATAAAAAAGGCAATAGAGAAATTGATGCATTTGAGTTAAGGTGCTAGAGAAGAATATTAAAAGTACCATGGACTGCCAAAAGAACAAATACAACTGTGCTGTAAGAAGTACAGCCAGAATGCTCCTTGGAAGCTAGGATGGCAAGACTTCACCTCTCATACTTGGAACGTATTGTCAGGAGGGACCAGTATTTGGTGAAGGGCATTATGCTTGGTAAAGAGGAGGGTCAGAGGATGAGAGTAAGACCCCCCAGCGAGAATGATTAGCATGGGGGCAACAGCAGTGGGCTCAAGTTTAACAAGGATTGTGAGGTTGGCACAGAACCAGATAATGTTTTGTTCTGTTGTGCAAAAGGGCATGGTGAGTCGGTACCAACTTGGTGGCACCTAACAACAGCAACAAAAAAAGTATTTGATTAGTGTAAAGAGGAAGATCCAAAAGGAACTAAATAGACACAATGGTTGCATCAATTGGCTTAAACATGGCAACAGCTAAAATACTGAACAATATTTCATTCTGATATATACTTGGTGATAGAAATGATGCTGGAGAACGAATGGTAGATTTTTGCAAGACAAATGATTTGTTTATTTCAAATACCTTCTTTAAACAGTATAAGAGACGACTATACACATGGACCTTGCCAAATGGAACACATAGAAGTCAAATTGACTACATCTGTGGAAAGAGAAGATGGAAAAGCTCCATATCATCAATGAAAACAAGGCCAGGGGCAGACTGTGGAACAGACCATCTGAAGAACAGATTTGATGCATTAAACACTAAAGACCGAAGACCAGAAGAGTGGGATGACATCAAGAACATGATACATGAAGAGAGCAAAAAGTCACTGAGAAGACAAGAAAGTAGGAAAAGTCAAAATGAATGTCAGAAGACACACTGAAACTTGCTCTCCAACATACAGATGCTAAAGCAAATGGAAGAAATCAGAAGGTCCAAGAGCTGAACAGAAAATTTCAAAGATCACCACGAGATTACTTCTATATTTTAATTGAAGTTTGGATGGTTTTATCATGCATGTCAATCTCCAGTTGGTGTTTGCTGTCGTTGGTTCTCAGTTTAAAGGACGCTTTTTAGTATTTTTTTGTAAAGTTGGTCTGATTTTTACATATTCCTTTCATTTCTGTTTAGAAATTTAAATTTTTTTGCCATCATATTTGAGGGATAATTAACTGGGTATATTATTCTTCATTGGAATTTTTTTCTTTCTGAGTTTTGTGTATGTTTCCTCTTTGCCTTCTTGCTTGCATGGTTTCTGCTGAAAAATCAGAACTTGATATTATTGGTTATCCATTGTAAATAACTTTTGTTTCTCTAGGTTGCTTTCAGGATTTTTTCCTTGTCTTTGATTTTGAAGAGTTTGGTAATATATCTTTACAATTTTCTTTTGGAAAATGTCCTGTTTGGAGTTTGTTCAACTTCTTGTATGATTATCCTGTCATCTTTTATGATGTTAAAGAGATTTTCTTCCAACAGCTCTTTGACTATCTTTTCTGTGCTTTTCTTTGTCTCTTCCCATTCTGGAATTCTGATCATCCATAGGTTATTCCTCTTTATCTGGTCCCATATGAATCTTAGGATTTCTTGTTTCTTTGTGTGAACAGAAATTGACTGCTGGTTTCAAGACTTTGTGATGTTGCTGTCTTTGTATTATGTTGGTCACTGTATATTATTGTATTCTTAGGTACTCATCAACTACCCTCTAGTGGGTGTGATCAAAAGATGAGTTTATGTACTGTTCTCTGTTTGTTGCTTGTGCCGTTCAGTTTAAAATGGATTTGGCTCACATTGCTTGTTGTCTTTAATCCAGCTTATAACAGCTGGCATTGGCTCTTGTCTAATGGATGGGCTATAAAGTGTATGGTTGTGATTGAGATATATGGACATGATTTCTATCTCCTGTTGCATGAGATAAGTAAAGAAAACATACACACAAGAGAGTGGGAGAAAAAAAAACAAAACACAAAATAACAAGCAACAGTGAAAAAATAAACTAATAAAGGACAGAAAAAAGGAAACAACTTGAAAAAAAAAATAAAAACACCAAACAGACAAATAAAGGAGAATAAAATAAAATAATAAAAAAGAGAAAAATAAAAGATAAAAAATAAAATGAAAGAAATAGACCTCAACATAATTAGGGAGAGGAGTAGTAAAGGGGATAGAGACCACAGAATAGTTAATTTTAAAAAAATAAAGAAAAGAGAGATAAAACTAAATAAGAAGGAAGAAAAAAGCAGCAGCAGATGAGAAAGGGAAGCAGAAAAAAAATTGAAAAGGGAGAGAATAAGAAGTGAAAGCAAGAGAGACAAAGGTGAGGGAAACAGAATAAATAAACAGAAACAATGAAAGGAATTAACAACGACAACAAAAGAGGGCAGATGCTAGACCTGTTGTTGTTAAGTGCCATCAAGTTGGTTCTGACCCATAGCAACCCTGAACAGGGTTTCTGAGGTTTTCGGGAGCAAAAAGCCTCATCTTTCTCCAGTGGTGCAGCTGGTAGTTTCGAACTGCTGACCTTGCGGTTCACAGACCGATTCATAACCACTATGCTACCAGAGATGCTAGATCTAGAGATGAGAAAATTCTGGGGTCTCCTGCCAGCCAAGGACCTCAGGTTTTGGGTGCGTCAGAAATGAGACATTAACATTCAACCCTAGATTGAATTACTATAGGTCTAGGTGCTGTCTGTTCTGGGTGCCCAATATAGAAATAGTTCATGCACATCCCAAAGCAGCTGGGTTATCAGAGTATTTCTATCCCAGAGGGGAACCAAGGCTGAGAGCTCCATCTATTCTAGGATTTACCAGAAGTGACTCTGCAGGTCTAGAATAGGCTGCACCTGAGTCCAGCTGCTGGAAATGGTGTCGTTGGCTCCTTACATACTTTTATATGACTTCACTAGCCCAAGAGCAGGAGGCTCCCTGAGATTGTATGTGGATGGGGGTTGGTCACACCTCTGGTCACCAGAGTAAATTGTCTGTACAAATGATAGGTTTGTGTCTGTGATTACAATATGCTTTCTAGTCTTTGAAGCAGCTCATAACAGCTAAATATGGTTATGCTTATCTGCTTGCTGATCACCAGACTCTCCCTTTTTGCGATGTCTGCTCAGCTTTCTCTTCTAGTAATCATTTGATTGACTTCTTTGTCTCTTTATCTGAAGCTCAAGGTTCCAGAAGTATCATCTGCATCTGTTTCATTTGGTTTCTGTATCTTTCTTGTAGAGGGTCCATACAGTCATTCTGCCTAGACTGCTATCTTGCCACCTTGTGGCTTTCCTCTTTTTAGCGTGTCACATTATTAGTGCTTTCCATCAATGTGCTTCCTGATATCACTTCCCATGTAAGTTAACTGCACCTATGTTTTTCTCTTGGTGTCTGTTTTAGATGATATTGTAGAGTAACAACTGGACAGCTAACAACACAGTTCAAACCCATCAGCCATTCCTATACATGTTTGCTATGAGTCATTAATAGATTTGACAGCAGTTAACAATTGTTGTTAAGTGCCATCAAGTTGTTTCCAACCCTTCACAGCCTTGTATAGGGTTTCCAAGGAGCAGCTCTTGTGGTTTTGAACCTCTTACATTGAGGCTCAAACTGACTTTGCAGTCCAGCATATTATCCTGCAGTGCCACACCAGCACTTAACAATTACAATCCTACATTGAAAATTTGCATTGCAAACCAAAACACCTAGTTTGCTTTTGCAAATTTGAATTCTTTTTCTTCAGATAGGACTTGTATTTTATATAATCTGTAAAACAGAGTTTCTGTCAAGGTGGCTAAGCATGTTAGTCCTGCTAGGCTACAAAGGAGGTGCTCATCTCACAGAAGGCAAAATTGTCATTCTTCAGCACATTTTGGAAAAAAGAAAAATCTTTATCTTGTTCTGAAATCTTTCCATCAACTATAGACCAAGATTCTATCCTGTAAAAATTAGTGATATAGGCATATCAGTTGGTTTTCTTAAATCTTTTTGATGCCTTAAGATAATTAAAAGTAAAACTTTATTTTTCAAATCTAGATCCCATTAAAAGAAAAACAAACATTTAGTTTTGTATGAAGAAAATTTCTTAAAACTCTACCTCCATCATAGCCAAACAACAAAGCTTCAGGTTGAAGCAGTGAACTTCGATACCATTTTGACCACATTCATTTAACGTTCATGCCCTTAGGTTACTGTTAAATTATAGGACTTGAACCAACAAATCAACCAAAAACAGTAAATAAATGCCAGTTTTGTGTGTGTTCCTATAAACAAAACTAAGACTGTTATAAATAAAAGCAAGTGAGAATTGTATGGGATGTCTTCAATGGCTCACAGGATTGATAATGGGATATGTGAAGCCTTTTCTTTCTGGGTCAGCAATCTGAATCCAGGCCAGGTCAGTCGAGTCCAAAAAAGTCATTATTATTTCAGAAATGATTTATGTACTCTGTGGAGTGAGTCTGGTTTCAATCTGGATTTTTGAAGACAGGTGCCTGAAGTCTTGCATCCCCCACCTCACATGGTGCAGTAATTGGCCCCCTTGTTAGCAGCCTGGACAGAAAGGCCAAGGATTAAATGCACATTGAAACTGAATTGCTCTTGCTGTTGCAGGCTAGGAGCCTCAGTCCACTGGCCAGACAGAATTGATAGCAGAGTAGGATTTTCCTTTTCGTGCTTTGCTCTCTGTAGATTGAAGAGGAAATTCAGAATACCAGATGTCAGTTTGCTATTTGTCGAGGGCACTTAAAACATTTTGAAAAGAAAAGGATTTCAAAGGAGTTTATCAAAAATTGCTTTTGGCGTGGAGCTCTGCTTGACATGTTTCAACATAAGAGTAAAATGCCCTGGCCGAATTATAGCCCCTGAATCCGTAAGTTCATCACTACACTCAGAAAGCCCATTCTGACACAGCTCTCCTTCAGACACAATGGTGAAAGGTAGGGCTATATAAGATTCCTCCTGGTTTCTCAACAGGTAATATAGCCATCATTTTAAACAGCTAATAAATTAAGAATTCAAAAACGGATTTTCAGTTCTCATAATTTTACTCAGGGTATCATTGGAAGTGTGTATTATTAGTTGGCCCTAAAGCAAAACTACCAACTGAAACTAATCTCCCTAATGAGGTTCATTTGTCCTTTGACAAAGCAATAAATAGTTTCCTCAAGAAAAACTTAACTAATAGTAAAGTCAGTACCTTATAATTAATTTTCTTCCCCAAGCCTTGCAAGCATGGAAACAAACAGTAAATTTTTCATTTGTTCATCTCTTTAGAACAACTGTTTAGCCGAGATATGCTTGATTAATGGATTTAATTTGTTTCTTTCTTCTGTAGTCAGTTTTCATATTACATTGGTTATCAGAGGATAGGACAATAATGTGGACATTCTCATTGCACTCTACTCTATCAGTGTCAGTACTGGCTTCCAGCTCTGGGTCTGCATCTTTAACCTTTGTCGTCCTGCAGAATCTTTCATCAATCTGTGTTACAGTCACCTTGGGAAGAAAAGGCAGAAGCACTCCGTCAGCACTTACAGTTAGTAAAGTGTGTCATTATTTCTAACAAAATGCTGGCAGTGGTGCACCTTTCATTTCCAACCAAAATATGATTTGTGAGCTCAGCAACTCAACTGTTAAAAAAGAAAAATGGGAGGTACCCGTTTGATCACTACATGGTCCTCTGTACAAACTAACACAAAACATGTAATGCTTCTGAGCATACTGAACACTTAGTGATGACTAGGGCGAGGTCTGTTAATTGAATATTATTGTCTGGTAATGAAGATAGTATGAAATAGTATCACAATACTGACCATTTCAGAGGAAGGGACAAATTTCTCTGGTTCATATTTTTAGTTCACTACACATTTCAGTGTGACGTAAATAGTACTACAGTCCAGTTTGGAAAGATTCATGTATGTATTGTTGTTAAGTGCCGTCAAGTCTGTTCCAACTCATAGCGACCCTGTATAAGGTTTCCAAGAAGTGACTAGTGGGTTTGAATCACCAACCTTTTATGTGTGTATACATGTAATTTAGACTTTTTAGGAAAAATAAATAAATGTTAAAGATGCTATTTTTGTTGTTAGCTGCTATCAAGTCAACTCTGATTCATGATGACCTTATGTACAATAGAACTAAACGTAATTTAGTCCTATGTCATCTTGAGCATTGCCAGCCTATTCAAGTTTATCATTGCTGTAAATGTAACCATTTCTCTCACCAAGGGTCTCCCATGCCTAAGAGTTACTTTGAACTACCAAACTTTTTGTTAGCACTTGAGTGCTTAAATGTTGAACCTCCAGAGTGTCTCTGTGGTCTCATACTACTATGTTCTTCATTCTTTTAAAGTACTGTTGTTGTTGTCAGGTGCCATTGAGTCGGAACCGACTCACAGTGACCCCATGCACAGCAGAACGAGACAATGTCTGATCCTGGGCCAACCTCACTACCGCTGCCACACTTGATACCATCAATGATGCCACCTGGCTGATCCATCTCGTTGTGGGTCTTCCTCTTTTTCACTGACCCTCCATCTTACCCAGCATGACATCCTTCTCCAGCGACTGTTCCTTCCTGACAATATGTCCAAAGTATGAGAGACTAAGCCTAGCCATCCTGGCCTACAAGGAACACTCTGGCTGCACTTCTTCCAAAACAGATCTATTGGCTCTTTTGGCAGTCCATGGCACTTTTAAAGCATTAGCCATGTTATTATTTGAACTATAATTATAAGTGGATGTGTCTGCTTCCCAATAAATTACAAGATCTTAAGATCTAGACTGCATGCTTTTGTAACTTCTCCTCTCACTTTCTACTTGCTTCATGAACACAGAAAAAGACACTGGCACAGAATGTGGCACAAAACGTATAATGTCTGAATACTTGAGTAACGTGATTTAAAATTAGAAAAGTTTTCATATTTTTTTCTTCAAAAGAGCTCAAATGCCTAACGTAAAACCTTCTCCACAAACTGCTTACTGGACTATTGTTAGGTTAAAATATGACTTTATTGTGGTTAAAGGTCATGGAGTTATAACAACCCCGTAGAGTGTTTCGGAAAATTCACTGGGAGGATGTACCTGCCGACCTTGCAGTTAGCAGTTCAGTGCCTATCCTACATTGCCACACCAGCCCCCACAAAATATGACTTTGTTGTTAGTTCTATTGAGTCGATGCCAACTTATAGTCACCTTATGCAAATCAGAGTGAAACACTGCCCTTTCTGCTCCAATCTCACAATTTTGTTAAGAGTCCCTTGCTGCTGCCACTGGGAAAATCAATCTTTTTGTGGTATTCCTCTTTTTCTCCAGTCCTCCATTTTGTCCTTTTCCAGGGACTGGTCCTTCCTGCTAATATATCTCAAGTATGAGACACAAAGTCTGGCCATCCTGGTTTATAAGGTGTACACTGGCTGTAGTTCCTTCAAACAGATTTGATTGTACTTCTGGAAGTCTACGGTACTCTTAATATTCTCTTCCAATTCAATAAATAATAAAATGGATAATTTCTTTTAAGATTTTTCTTATTCATTTTCCAACTCTCACATGTATATGGGGCTATGAAAAATATAATGGTTTGGGTCAGGTGCACCTTTGTTTTCACACTGAAATCTTTGCTCTAGAAAATTTAAAGAGGTCTCATGCAGCAGAGTTGTCTAATACAACACGCCTGTTGATTTCTTGGCTACTGCTTCCATGTGGGTTGATGATTGATCCAAGCAAAATTAAGTATTTGACAACTTAAATCTTTTCTCCATTTATCCTCATCTTTTTATTGGTCCAGTGGTGGCAATTTTGGTTTTCTTTACATTGAGATGCAACCTATACTGAAGGCTGGGATATTTGATCTTCATCATTAAGTGTTTTAAGTCCCTCTTTGCTTTCAGCAAGCAAGGTTATATCACCTGAATATCACAGGTTGTTAATGAGTCTTCCTTCAATCCTGATGCCATGTTTGTCTTCATATAATCCAGATTCTCAGATTGTTTGCTCAGTGTACATATTGAAAAATATGGTGAAAGAATACGACTCTGGTGCACATCTTTTCTAATTTAAAACCATCAGTTTCCCCTTGTTTTTTGTTTTTTGTTTTTTGTTTTATAAAGTGTTGCTCTCTCTATGTAGAAATTCCTTATGAGCATAACTATGTCCTGTGGAATACTTCTTATCTGTAATGCTGACCATAGCATGTCATGATTCACACAGTTGAAGACTTGCTTAGTCAATAAAGCACAGGTAAACATCTTCCTAGTATTTTCTGATTTTAAACAAGATCCATCTGTTGTCAGTAATGATATCCCTCCTCTTCTGAATCCACACTTAACCCCTGGCAGGTCCCTGGCAATTCTCTGTTGCAGCCATACTTGAATTACGTTTAACAACAACTTACTTGCATGTAATATTAATGATAATTTTTGATGGTATCTGCATTCCATTGGGTTACCTCTCTTTGGAATGGGCACAGATATTGATCTCTTCCAATCATAGGGCAAGATGACTGTCTTCCAAATTTCTTTGCATAGATGAGTGAGTGCCTCCAGTGCTGCATCAGTTTTATGTTGTGAAAGGTTCCCATTTGTAGTCCATGAATTTCCTGAGCCTTGTTCTTTTCCAATGCCTTTAGTGTACCTTGGACTTCTTCCTTCAGTACTATTGTTTACTGATCATATGCTACCTCTTTAAATGGTTGAACATCAACAATTTCTTTTTGGTACAGTGACTCTGTGCATAATTTGCATCCTCATTTCATGCTTTCTGTGTCATTCAATATTTTGCCCATAGAATCCTTCAATATTTCAAGTTGAGGCTTGAATTTTTTTATTCAGTTCTTTTCGTTTGAAACATGCTGAGTGTTGTCTTCCATTTTAACTCCAAATCTTTGTACATTTCATTATAATAACTGACTTTTCCTCCTCAAGCTACCATTTGAAATTCTACGTTTAGCTCTGTTACTCTTCATTTCTTCCAAAATGTGATGCAGATATACGAAGTGATTGCATGCTATGGGGAAAATGGTGCTTATAGACTTGTTTGACTCAGATCTGTCACAAACTTTTAATTTGTTATAAAAAAAAAAAAAGTAACTAGGAAGCACAAAAAGTGTAATACAATAAAACAAAGCATGCCTATAGTTATCAAAGTTTTAGAAGGCACATTGATATACAGAATACGTGACATAATTTATACATTTCTTTTGTGCTGGGATGAGAGAAGTAAAAAGAAAAATTAAATCCCATTCTGTATTTCTTAAAGAATGCCTCTGCTTAGTACACTAGACATCTGATTATTAAGTCCAGTATCAGAAAGGGAGTAACCAGTATCAGAAATGGAACTTTAAGGTTAGGACAAAAGGCTCTTTAAATAGTTAACTGTTAAAGTCAAATACATCCCTGAGGTCAAACAAGCACATAAATGTGCTTGTCACATTGCTGGTGTTCTTGAAATAGATGAAACGGGCAAAACCTTAATAAGAACAAAACTTTATAAATTATTAGCTGCCCCCAAAAAGCAAGAAACAAAAACCCTAGGTCAATTCTGACTTATAATAACCCTATGAGATTGAGTAGGATTACCCTATGGTGTTGTTGCTGTTAACTGCCTGTGAGTCAGTTCCAACACATAGTGATTCTATATAAGGTTTCTGAAAGGTGGTGCGTGGGTTTGAACAGTTAATCTTGTGATTAGTAGTCCATTTCTTATCTTACAACACCACATTGGGACTCCAGGGCTTTCAAAGTTGTAAACCTTCACAGAAACAGATTGTCATATCTTTCTTCCAAGTAGCAAATGATAGTTTCAAGTCTTCAATTTTTCTGTTTACAGCTTGACCTCTGTGCCACCAGAAAGCCTTTGTAAACTGTTCATGGGTATATATCTGGGCTCCTTTACAAAGATATAAAAATACATGACACAATGGAAAACTTTTATGAGATTAATTCTGGACCTTGGCTCCGAGAACTAGTGAGGGCAATTTTGAAAGTAAAATGGGATGAATTTAATTAATTACAAAGAAGGCAAGTCAATTTCCTAATTTTATTAAAAATTCATAAATTTATAAGCTTTTGCATATAACAAAAACTTAAGAGAAATTTAATTTCAAATAAATTTTAAAACGGGTTACACATTGGGTTGCTAATTGCCTTACAGGTAAGCAGTTTGAATTTACCAGCCACTCTGTGAGATAAAAAATGAGTCTTTTTGCTCCTGTAATAATTTACAGCCTTCGAAGCACTATCCAGCATCACTATGAGTTGGAACCCACTCAACAGTGCACAACCACCACCTCAGTACCTAGTTTAGGAACCCTGATAACAGTGTGTTACATGTTGAGCTGCTTACTACAAGGGCAACTGTTCTAATCCACCAGCCACTCTTGAATAGAAAGAACAGGTTTTCTGCTCCCTTAAAACTTTACTGCTTTCTCAGGATCTCTACAGCATTCCTATTAGTTGGAACTGATTTGACAGCATGCAGAAAATAGCATTAAACATAGTTTATATTCTGAATCCTTTTGTATCCTCTGTATTAAAAAACAATTTTATTTTCATTGATTGTACCTACTTCAGGTTGAGGGGGAGGTGGGAAGGATAGTACAGATATAACTCCGTGATAATAGTCTCTCTCTTTTTTAATGCTTTTATTGTGAATTGGGTGGAAGTTTACAGGGCAGATCATCAGTTTTGCATTCAACAATTATACACCTTTCTTCAATACAATTAACAGTATTTTTCTCTATTCATTTTAGCTCTTTTTTTTTTTTTTTTTAACACTCAGGTATTTATAATAATTTACACCACCAAAGGACACATTTTCAAGTCTGCATCCTGGTCACCAGCTCTCAGTCCCTCTCTTCCTCAGCTGCTCCCTCTCTTGTGTTGCTGCTTCTCTAGGTAAGGTCCCCTATTCTTCTTGTGCTCTTCTCCTTTAATGGCCCAAGGGTCCTCTATTTCTGGACTGTAAAACTGACTGTTGTTGTTACGTGCCGTCGAGTCAACTCTGAACCATAGAGACCCTGTATAGGGTTTCTGAGGAGCAGCTGGTGAGCTTGAACTGCAGACCTTGCAGTTCAAACGGCTTTGTAGTCTGGTGCCTTAATCCACAGCCCCACACCAGGACTCTGTTTTTGTTACAAAATTTCTACCTTTACACTTGAGACAGTTACAATTATTCACGATAACAATTACTCACTATTGAATCATAGGACTCTTATCTCCATCTCTTTTTACCAGACCCATCTAGACAAGATGAAAGCTATTCAGTGGGGACTCTATCTTCCTCGCACATTCTTAAACTAAACTCCCTCTTGAAACCTTGTAAGCCAGTCACTTTGTGCCTTTATCATCCCCCTCCCCCATTTTAGGTAGCCAATGTCTAAGCTGCCGGTCCCTATTTGCCCTGTGTACTGAGGGGATAACATTGATACTTGATGTGAAGACTCCTTCCTTCTCTGTTGGTATTTAGAGTTACTACGTCAATGAATATAGGTCATGTTCATCAAATTCTAGCAATATACCCTCATTTCCTTTATCAGAATGTTTTTTAATCTTCCTCTAGTTGAGTTCTGATCATCAAGCCAATGAGGCTGGGTCAAATGGGTACAATCTGCAAGTTTGGGTGTTTTTCTGCAGCTCCCCTCACTTTGTATCAGTCGGAGGCTTTACTCTAAGCTCTAGACCTCTGTGGCTATGTCCTTGTCCATGGGTTCACGTGTCCCCAGGTCTCACCACACTTTGGACCAACCAGCCCTTCCTCTGCTCTTGCTCATCTCCAGGTCAATGGGAGTCTATGTAATGTGGATAAACTTAACACATTTCTTCATTGCTTCTTTTCCCCTCTCTTCCATTCACCAGTAGACCAACATGGTTGTCAGCAAGCTTATATGCCTGCTCATGTGAACTATTCTCTTCTTCCATGCAAGATATTTGTGTTTGATTTCCAAGCCAATTGATTTCATGTATGTTGTTGTTGCTGTTGTTAGGTGCCATTGAGTTGGTACTGATTCATAATGACCTTATGCACAGCAGAATGAAACACTGCCTGATCCTGATCCAACCTCACTACTGTTGCTACCACCTGTCAGTGGAAACTTGTATGCTACTGTGATGCTGAACAAGTTTCAGAAGGTCTTCTTGACTAAGAAAGATTATAAAGATAGCTAGTCACAATCTGCTTCTGACAATTCAGCCATGAAAACCGTATCAGTTGCTGTAGTGCATGGAGTTTCCATGCATCAGGGATTTACTCAATTTGTTGTACACTATCAACAAAAATAATTAAGAATTTGGTCTTGACATCTTCTACATGAAATAGAAGGACATTAAGCTGAAACAATATAAGAGCAGAAATATTTGCATAGTAGAGAGTCAAGGGACACTCTCCATATTCTTGTTCATTGGTTGTTATTGTTAACGGCCTTCAAGTTCTGAATGATAGTGACCATGGTGACTTCATATACAACAAAATGAAACTCTGCCCAATCCTCACAATTGTGGCTATGCTTCAGCCCATTGTTGCAGGCACCATGTCACTCCACCTCATTTCCATATCATTTTCCTTTGGGCTGACCCTCTACTTTGCCAAACTTGATGCACTTCTTTAGGCATTCATGCTACCTGATAACACGTCCAAAATTGATGAAATAAAGTATTGCCATCATAGTTTATAAAGAACATTCTGGTTGTCCTTCTTTCAAGAAAGATTTGTTCAGTCTTCTTGAAGTCCACGACGTATTCAGCATTCTTGGCCGAAACCCTAACTCTAAATCATAAATTCTTCTTTGGTCTTCTTTATATAGTAATTGAAAAAGACTCTGGCTTGGATCAGGTCAAACTTAGACCTAAAGTGATGTCTTCGTTTTTTAACAATATAAACTATTTTTATTTGCAGAAGATTTGCTTAATGCATCACTGAAATTGTTGTTGATGGGCATTGATTGTGGATCAAAATAAATAAATATCTTTGACAATTTCAATCTTTTCTCCTGTTATCTTATTTTTGCTTTTGGGTCTAGTCATGAGGATTTTTGTTTTCCTTATGTTGAGATGTAATCCAAACTTAAGACTGTAATCTTTGATCTTAACTAGTAAGTACTTCAAATTCCCTTTATTTTTAGCAAGCAAGGTTTTGTCATATGACAGCTTGTTATTAAAACTTCCTCCAACCTTTATGCCATGTTCTTCTTCGTACAGAACAGGTTCTTGGATTATTTTTGCTCATTATGCAGATTGTACAAATATAGTGAAAAGATACAATCATGATATGATATATACATTTCCTGATTTTACTGTGCAATGTACTCTTATTCTGTTGGAGTGACTGCCTCTTAGTATATTATAGGTTCCAGTGAAGTCTTCTAGAATTCCTATTCTTTATATATCCATTATTCCTAATAACATTTTCATAGTATAGGGTACAAGTGTGACTCTAATAATAATTGTAAGAACGGCTGAGCAACGCACAGTGTCCTGTTATGTTATGCATAGAGCCTCTATGAGTCAGAAATGACTCAAAAGCACCTACTAACAAGAATAAAAAAGTATGTGTGTAGATACAGTGTTAAAATGTAGTATTCACTATCAACATGGCTAATAGTGAATTGTAGTAGTTGTTGTTGTTGTTAAGTTGCATTCAGTCAGTTCCAACCCATTGTGACAATATACAGCAGTTCTAAGGAGTGATTTTTAAGGAACTTTTGTAGCATAGTGGTTACAAATCTGACTGTGAACCTTAAGGTCAGCAGTTCAAAACAACCAGCTGTTCTGCGGGAGAAAGTTGAGACTTTCTGCTCCCATAAAGATTTACAGCCTCAGAAACCCTGTACAGGGTCACTATGAATCGGAACCGACACCATGACACATAACAACAAAAACAAGGAGTGATTGGCATCCTCGTGTGGTGCTGTGGGTTAATGCACCCCACTACAAATCCATTTGAACTGCAAGGTCAGTGGTTCAAGCTCACCAGCTGCTCCTCAGAAATACTATACAGGCTCGCTTTGGGTCTGAATCAACTCAACAGCACTTAACAACAACAACAAGTGGTTAGTGTTGGTAGATTTGAATTGCTGACCTTGTGGTTAGCAGTCTTATGCTTATTCTATAGCACCATACAAGGACTCAAATAGAGAATTAGGATTTCCATACTGGTATAGCATAGCTTGGCAGAGATGTGTGAGCGACTCCTGTGCTGCCACAGTTTCTTGAAAGATTTCACTTTTTATTCCATCAATTCCTGGTGCCTTGTTCTTTGCCAATTCCTTCAATGCATTTTGGACTTCCTCCTTCAGTATCATAGGCTCTTGATTTTATGCTACCTCTTGAAACGGTTGAACATTAACCATTTCCTTTTGGTACAGTGACTCTGTGTTTTCCTTCCATCTTCTTTATTTCTTTATTTTTAAATACTTTATTGTGAATTATGTGATAGTTTATATGGGAGGACATCAGCTTCCCTTTATCCCATCGTATATCATTTCCTTGCCACAGTTACAACCCTTCCATGCATCATCCATCAACCAAAGGGTATACCCTGCAAGCCTGCCCCTCAGTCGTCTGCATATAACCCCTCTCCCTGTCAGTCCCAAGTCCCAAATCACTTCATCTCCCCACATCATCATCTCTGCCTCCATCCCTGACATCACTGTTTCTCTGTGTAGGGTTCCATTCTCTGCTTTTCTCTTTTGATGGTCCCAGGGACTTCTGCTCCTAGACTACAAGGTTAATCACTCCCCTCCCTTTGCCCCAAAACGTCTAGCTTTACACTTCCAGCCTTTCCAATCAGTCCTGATAACAATTATTTCGCTATTGTATCGTAAAAGACCTATCCACATCTCCTTTCATCACCCCCAACTAGGCAGAATGGATACTACTCAGTGGAGATTCTACCTTGCTCCATGTCCTCTGGATCTAGGTTCCCTTTTGGAAGCTTGTAAGCCAGTCACTTCTTGCTTCTGTAGCCTCCCTCCCCCCCCCCCCCATTCTGGGTAGCCAATGTCCAAGTTGCCCATCCCTGTCCTCTCCATGCACGGAGGAGGTGAGAATGATCCTCTCTGTGAAGATTTGTTCACCCTTTTGAGCTACTGCTTCCATAGGTGTGTGTCAAGTTCATCAAATTGTGTCAGATTATTCTTTTTTCCCTCTTCTTTCTTCTTCTGGTTGAGCTCTGATCATCCAGCCATTGAAGCCAGGTCAAGTGGGTGTTATCTGCAAGTGTGGGTGTACTTATGCATGTGCCCTCGTCTTATCGGCTGGATGCTTCATTCTCCACTCTAGTCCTCTGTGGCTATATCACTGACTCTGACTTCAAGAGTTCCCTGGACTTGCCACACTGCTCGTCAACCATGTCTCCATCAGGGTTCACAGGAGTCTATTGAGCATTGTAGGGCTCAGCTCGCAGCTTCATTGTTGTTTTTCCCTCACTTCCCTTTAGCGATGATGAACGTGGTCACCAATCAGTGCATGCATTCTCATTGAGCCTTAGTCTTAGAAGAGTGTTTGCCCTGAGCAGTACCTGATGTCTCCTGGGTGAGCAACTTGTTTTTTCTTGTAGTAATCAGTCAGTCTGCCTGTATAGTTTTGTATTTTTCCTGTCAGTCTTCCTTTCAAGAAATATCTTCTGTTCTTCAGGCCACTTCAGACTGGTCTGCTTTTCCTTTCAAGTGGAAATTTCCCCTCAGAAGATTCTGGATGCTGTTCAGGATTGCACCTATGGTCTTCTGTAATGCAGAGGCTCCACAGGAAGCCTCCTTCTCTGTGCATGTTGTAGCCCCATTTTAGATATTCCAATCAGTTATAGGCAGAAGACGGACTTACAAGCTTTCTATGGTGGTATTTCTGGCTATTCCTTTCTCTCCCCCTGAAGTGTCTATTTTATGGTGGTGTGCTAGGGAAACCAAGATTCAAAAGACAGTCAAGCATATTAACATTATTTTCCCCCTTTTCCCCATTCAAACCATGTTTCAATCTCTGTATCGCAGAGCCATGTTGTTCCAAGGTTGTGCATATATCATTATTTGCCTCTGTCCCACTTCAGCTTCACATTCATCCTATCGTATTTCATTTCATTGCAATGATTAAAATCTCCTCCATGCATCATCAAATAACCAAAGGATATACCCCACAGGCCCACCCCTCCTGGCTGTCAGCAAACAACTCCTCTCCCTCCCTGAGTCCTGTGTTCCTAGCCACTCCATCTGTCCATGCCATCATAGTTCCTCCACCATTTTGGGTCTGAGCAGTTTCTAGTTCCACCCCCACCCCCCAAGGTATTCCAGTTAGTTATAGACTGGAGACAGGCCCACATGTTTTCTATTGTGATGTTTCTGGCTGTTTCCCCCACCTCTAGTGTCTATTTCACAATGGTAGGCAAGGTAGACCAAGATTCAAAAGACAGCCAGCATCCCAACATCATTCCCCTCTTTTCCCCCTTTCAAGCCATGCCTAAATCCCTGTATCCTGAAGCCCCGTTATTCCAGGGTTGTGCATACCTCATCATTTACCTCTGTCCCACCTATCCCATGCGAACCTACCCAGCTGTTCACCCATGAGCCTTGTTCTTCTTTTTCTCCTCCACCTTCTTGTGTATTGCCAGCCTCCTTCCCCACCCCCAGATCCCAGGCTCTCCCCTATCTATTCCCTACCCTGTGCCTTTCTTCCCCTCCCTCCCCACCTCCCATCCCATACATACTAGTGATCAGCACTTATAGATAGATAGATAGATAGATAGATAGATAGATAGATAGATAGATAGATATAGATTCTCCCCCACTTTTGGGTTGGTTCTTTTTCTTAGTCTTTTACAATAATGGTTTTATGAAGTATTTCTCCTTTTGTGACTGACTAATTTCACTCAGCATAATGTCCTCAAGGTTCATCCATGCCTTTCATTCCTCTTGATGCTTTCTACATCATTTAATAATTTGCCCAGAGAATCTTTCAATAATGAAAGTCAAAGCTTGAATTTTAATTCAGTTCCCCCAGCTTTAGAAATGCTGAGCATATTATTCCTTTTTGGTTTTCTGACTCCAGATCTTTGCATCTTTTGTTGTAATATTTGGCTTTATCTTCTCGAGCTGATCTTTGAAATTTTCTGTTCAGCTCTTGGACCTCCTCATTTTTTCCTTTTGCTTTAGCATCTCTATGCTGGAGATTAGGTTTTAGTGTCTCTTCTGACATCCATTTTGACCTTTGCCTTCTTTCTTGTCTTCTTAATGACTTTTTGCTGTCTTCATGTAGGATGTTCTTGATGTCATCCCACAATTCTTCTGGTTTTCTGTCTTTAGTGTTTAATGTACCAAATCTGTTCTTCAGCTGATTTCTAAATTCAGGTGGGATATATTCAAGGTCATATTTGATGGACTGAAGAGTGGCAACAATAGTGAGGTTGGCTCAGAATCCAGCAGTGTTTCATTCTGCTGTGCATAGGGTCGCTATGAGTCAGTACTGACTTGATGGCACCTAAAAATAACAACAACATAGCATATCAGTATTTTTACTAAGACTAGTATCTTATGTAGTGCTGTTATAACAGAGTACCACAAGTGGATGCCTTCAACAAAAAGAATGTTTTTCTCTCACAATTTAGTAGTCCCAATTCAGAGTGACGGCACTAGAGGAAGACTTTTTCTTTGACAATTCTGGGGAATGTTGCTCTCCACTCTACTCCTTGGAGCTAGTAGGTCACCCTTTCTCTGTTTGCTTAAGTCTCCTTTTATATCTCAAAAGTGGTGAACTGAAAATACAACCCAATCCTGTAGATTGCATCAGCCTCATTACTATCATAGAAGTGAACATTTATAGTACAAGGATAATGTTATTATTCCATAGTCATTGAACATCTATCACTGTGTTGTTCCATATCATTTTTTAAAGTTTTAGAACATTTGATGACTTTACAAATAGTTTGCACCTATTTATGGGAAAAAAAAAAAAGTATGTATGCAGTATCTTAAGCTGGTTCTTTATAAAAGCAAAATCAGAAAGGGGGGGGGTATATATATAGAGAGAGTATTGGTGTGGCACTGTAGGATAAACACTGAACTTCTAACCACTAGGTTGGTGGTTCAAACCGACCAGCTGCTCCTTGAGAACACTATGCTGCGCTTCTGTAAGTGAAAATGGACTTGATGACACTTAACATGAACAATTTCTTATATATACAACTACACATATATAAAAAGATCTCTGGTAGCATAGTCGTTACAAATTGGGCTGCTAACCTCAGGGTCAACAGTTCAAAACTACCAGTGGTTCCACAGGAGAAAGATGAGGCTATCTGCTCCTATAAACATTTACAGCCTCGGAAACCCTATGCCTTGCTGCTATGAGTCAGAACCAACTCCACGGCATATCACCACCACCACCACCACTATATATACATGTGAAAGTCCAACTTTCACATGTATATGTATATATATATATATATATATATATATGAAAGACTCAAAAAATTTCTGTAAAAAGATAGAACTGAAACCATATAATTTTTCCATCAACTTCTTTTTTAAACTACCTCATATAAAGAGTGGTTATGAATCGGGCTGCAAACCACAAGGTCAGCAGTTTGAAACTACCAGCTGCTTGTGGGAGAAAGATGAGGCTTTCTGCTCCCGTAAAGATTTATAGCCTCGGAAACCCTGTTCAGGGTTGCTATGGGTCAGAACCGACTCGATGGCACTTAACAACAACAACAACAAATAAAGAGAGGTTTATCTCAAGGAAAAATTCACACCTTAGTAGAAGCTGGCAAGTTCCATGTTTATGGATCAGATGTTGGGTCAGAGGCTCCTCTTGATTCAAGTAGCTGTAGGGACTGAAATTCTCAAGATTGACAGTTCAGACAGTAGGTTGTTGGCTCATAGTCTGAAAAGACTAATTCATCTAAAATCAACAGTAAGATGGTAGGCTGCTAGCTCAAGAGGTGAATGAATCCCAGGCGGTATGACAAGTCTCTGGTTTAAGTCCCAAGAACTGGTCATCATGTGATGAAAGCTATATGGGGACTCTATTGTTGTTGCTGTTGGTACATGCTGTCCAGTAAGTTTCAACTCATAATGATCCTCTGCACAAAAGAAAAGAATACTGACTGGTTGGACAACATCCTTACAAATGTTACAATAGACCTCATTACTGCTGTCACTGTGCTAATCCATCTCATTGAAGGTCTTCTTCTCTTTTCTGACCCTCCACATTACCAAGTGAGAGGTAGGAGAGAAAAATTATCACCATCATAGCTTCTCACTCTACTTTGTCTCATACAAATTTGTTTGCTCTTCTGACAATCCAGGATACTTTCAATATACTACTCCAACACCATATGTCAAATACAACAATTCTTCAACAGTCCCTTATTCATAGTCCAACTTTCACATGTATTTGAGGCAATAAAAATTACTGTGGTTTGGTTCAGGCACACTTTAGTTTTCAAACTTCTATATTTGCTCTTTAACTTTGAGCAGGTCTTGTGCAGCAGTTGTGTCTAATGCATTTTTCTTCTTTGCTTTCAGAAAACAAGGTTGTATCATTGTATATCACACGTTTATCCAATTCTGCTGCCATATTTTTCTTCATGTAATCCAGATCCCTGGTTTATTTGCTAACCATAGAGATTGAATAAGTATAGTGAAAGAGTACAACCCTGGAGCACACCTTAACTGATTTTGAAACATTTAGTAATCCTTGTTCTGTATGAATCACTGCCTCTTGGTCTATGTACAGGTTCCTCATGAGTACAGTTAAATGTTCTGTGGTAACCACTCTTCACAATGCTATTCACATTTTGTCAAGATCCACAGAGTCAAAAAGCCTTTGCATAGTCAATAGAGCACAAGTGAACATCTCTCTGGTATTATTTACCAGTAAAGATTATCTACATCAGCAGTGATATCCTCTAGTCCCACTTCACCTTTGAGTCTAGCTTGAGTTCTCTGTTAATGCAAGGTAGCACTCACTGTTGAGTTATCTTTACTTTTACTTGTATAAGATATAAATGATGTAATTTTAAGATTTCTGCTTTCTGTTTGGTAGTGTCTATGTGGAATAGGCACAAATATGGGTCTCTTCCAAATTGTTGGCCTAGTGCTTAATTACAAAGTTCTCCAAACAGATTAGTAAATGCTTCCAGTGCTTCATCAGTTTGTTGAAAACTTACAATTTTTTTTCTGTCAATACCTGGAGTCTTGTTTTTGGCCAATACCTTCAGTGCAATTTGGAATTCTTCATTCAGTGCCTTATTTCTTAATCATATGCTTCCTCTTGAAATGGATGAACATCAGATATTTCTTATTGGTATAGTGACTCAATGCATGCCTTTCATCTTCTTATGATACTTTCTGCATCATTAAATATTTTGCTTCTTAGAATCCTTTAAGATTGCAATCTGAGGCTTGAATTTGTTCTTCAATTATTCCATTTGAGAAATACTGAGTCTCTTTTTCCCTCTTTCTTATCTAATTTCAAGTCTTTGCACATTGCCTTTTAATATTTTACTTTGTTTTCTTGAGCTTCCCTTTGGAAATTTCTGTTAAGATCCTTGACTTCCTCATTTCATCCATTTACTTTAGCATCTCTACATTCTGTACTGGAAAGTAAATTGCAGACTCTGTTCTGACCTCCCTTATAATTTTCTCTTTCTTTTTTATGACCTTTTTCTTTTTTGTTGCATGATATTCTTTATGTTATCCAACAGTTGCATGATGTTTTTGATGTCATCCCATTTTGTCCTTATAAATCAGTGTCTAATGCATTAAATCTGTTCTTGAAATGGTGAGATATGTTTGCGGTCATACTTTGATTTTCATGGATTTGTTTTAAGTTTCTTGAGCTTCAACCTGAGCTTGCATCTGAGCAATTGATGGTTTGTTCCACAGTTGGTTCCTAGCCTTGTTTTGGCTGATGTTACTTAGCTTTTAAACCACCTTTTCCCACAGATATAGTCAATTAGATTCCTGTGATTTTAATCTGATAAGTTTCATGTGTATGGTCAACTTTTATGTTGATGCAAAAAGGTATTTATAAGGTATAAGTTGAGAAAGGCTGTGCATACTATCTTCAACAAAGACAGGAAAACCAGAAGAGACAGATTCAGAAGATGGTCCTGGAACTCTAAGCTTCAGATAAATGGATAAATAGGGGATTGAGTGCTTACCAGGAGAAATAATTTGAACAGAAGCAAAAGAATGGAGGTGACTTCTGTATTGGGGAAGCCAATGTGTTTTACTGCAGCCATTTTGAATGGGATTAAATATTTGAGATAAAAAAGTTGTGATTATTATTGTTTAATTTCATTATCTTGTTCTACTCATTTCTTTTCTGGTTACCAGAGGTAAGACTAGTATGAGTAGACATCGACAGAGAGGGTCCTATATAAATTCTGCATCTGAGTGCATGATTAAAGAGAGCAGAAAAAATAAAAAGAGCAGGCACAAGCAGTTTCTTCTAAATCAGTCCTAGGCTAGCTCTTACTAGAAGAAGCAGCTGAACAGAATTGAGGGAAAGTAAAAAAGGGAGAAAGAAATGGAAAAAGCTAGTAATAGGTCAATAAGTCACAGCAAGATCATCCTTACAGTTCTTAGCTAGTGGTGAAGTCAAGATTCCATTTTGTTGTTGTTTAAGTTAGGTACCAGTAAGTTGGTACCAATTCATAGTGACCTAATGCGCAGCAGAATAAAACACTGCTCAATCCTGGGCCAACCTTATTATTGTTGCCACGCTTGAGTCCATTGATGCTGCTACTTGGCCAATCCATCTCATTGGGGGTCTTCCTCTTTTTCTCTGACTCTCCATTTACCAAACTTGATATCCTTCTTCAGTGACTGGTCCCTCCTGACAATATGTTCAAAGTATGAGAGACGAAGTTTGGCCATCATGGCCTCCAAGGAGCAATCTGGCTGCACTTCTTCCAACACAGATCTGTTGGTTCTTTTGGCAGCCCATGGCACTTTTAATAGTCTCCTCCAACACCATAACTCAAATGCATCAATTTTTCTATGGACTTTATTATTTACTATCCAGTTTTCACATGAATATGAGGTTATTGAAAATACCATGGCTTGGTCAGGCACACCTTAGTCCTCAAGCTGATATCTTTGCTCTTCAATACTTTACAAAGGTTTTGTGCAGCATATTTGCCTAATGCAATACGTTGTTTGATTTCTTGACTGCTGCTTCCATGAGTATTGATAGTTTATCCAAGAAGAATGACAACTTCAATCTTTTCTCAGTTGATAAGAATGTTGTTTATTGGTCCAGTGATGAGGATTTTTGTTTTCTTGACATTAAGTTGTAAGCCATACAGCAGGCTGTGCTCTTTGATCTTCATCATTTAATGTTTTAAGTCCTCCTCACTTTCAGCAAGCAAGGTTGTATCATCTGCGTAATGCAGGTTGTTAATGAGTCTTCCTCTAATCCTGATGCCACATTTTTCTTCATAGAACCCAGCTTCTCAGATTATTTGCTCAGCATACAGGTTGAATAAGTATGGTGAAAGAATACAACCTTGTCGCACACCTTTCTTAATTTTAAATCATTCAGTGCTCCCATGTTCTGTTTGAACAACTGCTTCTTGGTCTAGGTACAGATTCCTCATGAGCACAATTAAGTGTTCCGGAATATTCATACTTCACAATGTTGTCCACAGCTTGTCATGATCCACACAATTGAAAGCCTTTACAGTCAATAAAGCACAGGTAAACATCTTTCTGATATTCTCTGTTTTCAACCAAGATCCACTGGATATCAGCAATGATATCCCTTGTTCCATGGCCTCTTCTGAATCTGGCTTGAACTTCTGGAAGTTCTCTGTTAATGTATGCTTGCAACCATTTCTGTATTGCCTTCAAAACTTTACTCGCATGGGATATCAACGAGATCGTTTGATGATTTCTACATTCCTTTGAGTCACCTCTCTTTGGAATGGGCACAAATATGGATCGCTTCCAATCAGTAGGCCAGATAGTTGTCTTCCAAATTTCTTGGCATAGATGAGTGAGTGCCTCCTGGGCCACCTCAGATTCCATTAGGTGGCGATAACGTATAACTTTTATTTTCCCACAATTGTTTCCAGGTTATCTTTTATTTTATTATTTCCCCCCTTTTCCCACTTTTATTGTCTTTATATTTTTTTTCTCCTTTTACTGATTTTTATTTTTATTTTTTATTTTCAGTCCACCTTCTCTCTTGTGGGAGCAATTTGTCTTGTTGCCTTTCCCAACAGGAGGCCGCAACTGTAGTCATATAGCCAAGCCACAACTGTATCCTTTAAAATGCCATGAAATGGGCAAGAGCCAATATCAGCTGTGCATCAGAGCAGTCACATCAAGCAACATATGCCAAATCCACTCTGAAGTGAACTGCTTGGACCATGAACAGAGAAACTTATCTCCTGGTCAAACCCATCAGGATGCAACTGATGAATACCTAAGAATACACCAACATACATTAATCAATTTAATACAAATACAATTACACCACAATGCTTAAAAAGCAGCAGAAATTTTCTGCTACATGCAGAAACAAGACAGAGTAGCTCAAACAAACAACCAAGAAAAAGAGCTGGAAAATGTTTTTGTGAAAGAAGAGACATTGGAATTACATGAAAGATAATTCAGTAGAGTGATATTGTGGTACAGCCAAATGTTTCACAGAAAGGTCAAGGAAAACAAGAAAAAAATCAGAAGAGAGTTACAGGAAAAATCAAATAAAATAGATACAGCACTGGAGACTATTAAAACCCTGCATACAGAAGTCCATGGGATCAATAAAAAATATTAGAAATAGATAATACACTGGATAGGCAAAAGAGTAGAACTGAATCAATGGAATCCAGAATTAGCATGCTTCAAGTTAAGTCTCTCAGTAGTGCTAAGATAGAATAACAAACAGAAAAAAAGAAAGAAAGAAAAATCTGAATAAAGCCTAAGATTCATGTGGGAAAACATGAAGATGAATAACCTACAGGTGACTGGAATTTCAGAATAATTGATGGTGGTGGTGGTGTGGTTATGTGCAGTGGAGTTGGTTCTGACTCATAGCGACCCTGTACAGGGTTTCCTGCAGCTGTAAATCTTTACGGGTGAAGAAAGCCTCATCTTTCTTCCATGGAACAGCTGGTAGTTTTGAACTTCTGATCTTTAAGTTTGCAGCCCAATCCGTAACCACTATGCTACCAAAGATCCTTAGAATAATATGTTGTGACAAAATAAAAAGCAAATAAAATAATTGAAGAGCTGCTGGAAGAATATTTCCTTAACATTATTAAAAATGAAAACATAAGCATACCAGAAACTGAAAGAAACCCAGGCAAGATACACCCCCCAAAAAAATCATCATGACATATCATAATCAAATTTTCCAAAACCTGACAAGGAAAGAATCCTGAAAGCAGCTTGGGAAAAATGAAACGCTACCTACTGAGGAAAACCAATACGATTAAGCTTTGATTTATCAGCAGAATCCATGAAGGCAAGAAGTCAATGGGGAGACATATACAAAACTCTGAAAGAGGAAAAAATTATAAAACTGCCAAAAAAGAATCATTTAACCAGTAAAGCTGTCCTTTAAATATGACATCAGAATTAAAACATTTCAGTATAAACAAAAGTTAAAGGGCATTGTAAAAGTCATGACTATGCTCAAAAATATTCTAAAGGGAGTTCTTTGGACTGAGAATCAACAAGAGCAGACAACAAAGAGAGATTGACATGCCTGGCAACACCGTCCAAAATTTAGCCCAGATATGAAAGTGTCCATAATAGAGCAAAACTACAAGACTGAAATTAAGGAATCTGGGATGACAGACTATGATCAGGAAAACTATAAAGTGACAGAAGGGAAAATATATTTATAGAGTTCCAGGTGGTGAGGAGGTCAGGTAGGTTTTAAGATAAATCAAATGGTTTTAAAATGGGGAAGAAATTAATAAAGTACAGGGTAACCTCAAATAAACTTAATATACTCTCATATTAAATCATGAAAAGAAATATGAATGAAGGAATTCCGAAGAAAAAGCTAAAAAAAAAACAACAAAAAAAAACCGAACTCAACACAGGAAAGAATGAAGAACAAAAAAACCAGCAGCACCACAAAAATAAACAAAAAACAGAAAAAGGATCATAATCAATTCAGAACTATCTATAATTACACTGAATGTCAATGCATTAAATGTACCAATTAAGAGACAGAGAGTAACAAAATGGATAAGAAAATAGGATTCTTCAATATTCTTTCTACAAGAGACACACCTTACACACAGACAAAAACAGATTAAAAACCAAAGGATGGAAGAAAATGTATCAAGTTAACTGAAATAAAAAATGAGCAGGAATGGGAATATTAAACTCTGACAAAATAAACTTTAAAATAAAATCCAGTGTGAGAGACAAACAAGGACATAATCTCATAATTAATGAGTCAATTGAGCAAGAGAACATAACCATAATACATAACTATGCTACCAACTAAAGAGTCTTAAACTACATAAATCAAACCCTAATAAACCTGAAGCAAGAAATAGTCAACTCTACAGGAAGCCTTTCTTGCCCCATGGATGAAAGGACTTATTGCAACGATTGTCATTGGGGTGATAATTGCTACCTTGGTTGCTGGGGCCAGATACTATTCTCTGAAGAAATCCAAGGGTGAGGACAGCTTTATCATTCCATTCTGACAGGCAGCCTTGCCAGGAAACCAATCATAGTTGGATGGCAGCTCAGCTTTATAGGAGTCTTGTGCTCTGGCCCTGTGGAAGCTGAGGAGATTCCACTGCAGATAGTTTTTCTCCTTTTGGTGCCATCTTGACAACTAAAGAGTTTGGCTTTGTGGGTGAGGAACTACTATTGCCTTGGATGTCACTAGGCAGAAACGAAAAGGAATGCTTCCTAATTGGGTAACCCAGAAAAGATAAATTAAGGTTGAGAAGTTGCATCTCCATGTGATCAGAAGAAATGTTTTCTTTGTGTCTGGCTACACCAAGTCCTGCAGTCGGTTGAGTGGAGTTTGAGTGATGTGGGGACATCATGAACACACCTTACCCACTGAATGTCTTCCACTTAACTACCGTTCGTACCATGATAGTTACCTTGTGCTTGGAGTCTGCCTAACATGTATGGGAATTCGGGATCACTCACTGGCACTGTGTATTCTGAGTCAGCCAGCCAGCACCTGAGGAAGAAGGGCATCGTTCCAGTACTATCCCTGTTGCCATTGAGTCCATTCTGACTCATAGTGACTTTCGAGGACAAAGTAGCACTCCCTCCATAGGGTAGTAATCTTAATGCCACTTCTTCCATTCACAAAGCAGCTGGTGGGTTTAACCACCAAACATTTGGTTAACAGCTTAACAAGCATGCCCCAGGGCTTCTGACAACACCAGTAAACCCCACAGAAATGTTTATCTGAGTTAAGGCAGGTTCTGCTGAAGCTTCTGCTGTTGCTACCTGGAAAAGAAGGAAGTGGATGTGGATAAGGAGGAGTCTAGGACTTTTCTAGATCACAGAGGCTACAATTCCACTGGGAAAACAGGCTCCAGAACAGTGTTCAGACTACTGACCCTGGCCTTGCACTCAAGTCAGCTTGGAATTAAAAGGAAAAGGATTGATTGAACTTTCACCTGTTGAAATGATCTGGATAGCTGCCCACACTTCTAATTGATGGGGTTCCAGTATTATGTCTTTGTCTCCTACCCCACATAACACTAATGAAAGTCACTTCCGGCTGAAATAGACAAAAGGTCGTATTTCTAGGGAAATGACGTGAAACCTCTTAGTTTAAGACCAAGAGAAAATCTGCATTCTCTCTCTCTTCTTTAGCAATAATATACTTACTTTCATTTCTCTCCTTTTATGGATATTCAATAATCAAGGGAAAAGTCAAATGTGATTAACATTGAGTGCTGCTTTCTGGTACAGAAGGAGCTCTGGTAACATAGTGGTTACAAATCAGGCTGCTAATCTTACGGTCAGCAGTTCAAAACTACCAGCTGTTCCGTGGGAGAAAGATGAGGCTTTCTACTCCGGTAAAGATTTACAGCCTTGAAAACCCTGTACAGGGTCTCTATGAGTTGGAACCAACTCCACAGCACATAACAACAACAACAGGAAGAGTGGGAGATTTTAATACACGACTTTTGAAAATGGACAGAACCAGAAAGATATTCAACAAAGACACAGAAGAATTAAACAGTCAAGGTCAACTTGACCTCATAGATTTTTACAGAGCATTCAACCAAACAATAACACAATACACATTATTTTCTGGTGCACATGGCACATTGTCCAGAATAGAACATGTGTTAGGCTATTCACAAGTATCAATATATTAAAAACAGAAAAATGCTACAAAGCATTTTCTCAGATTACAATATTATGAAGTTAGGAATTAACAGTAGGACGATCAAGGAGTAAAATCAAATACATGTAAACTGATAACACCCTGCTTAAAAGCTACTGAGTAATAGAACAAATAAAAAAATAATTAATTAAATAACTCCTAGGGAAAAAGAAATCAGAATGAAAATACAACATAACAAAACCTTTGTCACACAGAAAAAGCAGTTGTAAGAGGGCAATTTATCAGAACAAACACACACATCCAAAAAGACGAAAGAACCAAAACCAACAAATTAACACAGTAGCTGCAACAATTAGAAAAACACAAGCAAATTAAACCTACAGTCACTAGTAGAAAAGAAATAATAAAAATTAGAGTACAAATGAACTAGAAAACAGAAAAACAATACAAAGAATCAACAAGACAAGAAGCTGGTTCTTTGAAAGGATGAATAAAATCGACAGACTATTGACAAAACTAACAAAAGAAAAGAGGGAGAAGACACAAATAACACCCATAAGAAATTACATGGGTGGTTATCACAACAGAACCAATGGAAATAAGAATAATAACATAATACTATGAAGAGTTGGGAGTCCTGGTATAGTTCTGTGGGCTAATGGGACTGCAAAGACATTTGAACCACAAGGTCGGTGGTTCTTGCTCACCAGTTGCTCCTTGGAAACCTTATAACAGCCCTCTGTTATGGGTTGGAAATGACTTGACGGAACTTAACAACAACATGAAGAGTTCTACTCCAACAAATTTGAAAATATGGAAGAAATGCATACATTTAAAAAAAAAAACATGACCCACCTAAACTAACACAAAGTGAAGTAGAAAACTTGAATAGATCTCTAATAAATAAAGGAATCAATCAAGTCACCAAAAGCTCCCAGATGACTGTACTGGTACATTTTTTTTTTTTTTTTTTTTGAACATTCAGAGAACTGACAACAATCTTACTCAACCTATTCCAGAATATAGTTAAGTATCAAAACCTTCCAAATACATTTGATAAAGTAAGCATAACCCTCATGCCAAAACCATGCCTACATCACTAAAAAAGAAAACTATATACCAATATCTTTCATGAACAAAATTTTAGCAACTAGAATTCAACAAAAATGTATCGAAAGAAATTATGCATCATGACCAAGTGTGATTCATTACAGGGACACAAGAATGGTTCAATATTAGAAAGAAAAAAAAATAAAGATAATTTCAGTTACAGTGTTGGAGAAGAATATTGTGAGTACCATGGAATGCCAGAAGAAGTATAGTAAGAAGTACACATAAAATTATCCTTAGTAGCCAAGATGGCAAGACTTCTTCTCTCACACTTGCGACATATTATCAAGAGGGACTAGTCCCTGGAGAAAGACATCATGTTTGGTTAGAGTAAAAGAGAGAGGCCCCCAAAGAGATGGGGCAGACAAGGGGCCGGCAGCCACTCCTCCTTCTCCTCCTCCTCCTCTGAGTCCCTCTCCAATGTGTAGACCATGAAGCAGGTGTCGGGTTTCTTGGGGACAAGGGGATGTCGCGGTCTCAGAATCTCAAAGCCCAAAAAACTGAAGGTCCGGAGCAAGGCGGCTCTGTCATCCCGGTTTTTGTGGAAGCAAATGAAGACGTGGTCCACGCGGAGCTGTTCCTGGGCAAACTCAAGGAGGACTGCGAGACTGTCTTCGCTCCCCACGGGCAGCGCACCACCTGGGATTTCCACAACAGTGGCAGCAACAATGCACTGAAGTATGACATTTCTAAGGATGGTGTCTAACCAGTCAGTGTTTCTTTCTGCTGTGCAAAGGGCAACTATGAGTTGGAATCAACTCTAGGTCACTTAACAACAACATGCCTCTCCAATTTATGCGTTAGGAGATACTTTCTGATATCTAAATATTCATGAGGAATAACAAGGAAAATATGCCTCCATCTTTATAGACAAATGCCTGAAGAGGATAGATGCTTGATTCTGAAGGTTCAGGACAAAGAAAACAAATTAAATGAGACTTTGATACATAAAGTTATGTATCAAAAAGGGAGAAAATAATGCTTAAGTTTCAGAAATATACACTCTTGAAAGGGTTGACTATAGCAAAAATTTTTAAATATCTGTATTATGCTGTCAATTATAAAGCATAAATTCTTGAACTCATGTAAGAAGCAGTAGTAGAAAAGGAGAACAACTGAATTGGCGAAAGTGACAGCTATCCAGAGGTAAAAATAAAAATGAAGTTACATGACATGTGTATGAGTACAAATATTGCAAATTCGATACCACAATTAGTATTTGTACTGGAAGAGGTAAAACATAAACAAAGATGGGGCAATATAGGGATTTAAATTATTTAATAAAACTTTACAAAATTAATATTCATGTCAGAGGAATTAATAAGTTTTACACACCAATTTCAAATATATGATAAAAGACAATATTTCTGAAATGAAACATTACTAGAGTCTGACTATAGTACAACATTAACAAATATAAGGCTAAATTGTTGTTGTTGTTGTTAAGTGCCCTTGAGTCAGTTCCGACCCATAGCGATCCTGTGTAGGGTTTCCTAGGAGCAGCTGGTGAGCTTGAACTGCCGACCTTGCAGTTCAAACGGCTTTGCAGTCTGGCGCATTAACCCACAGTACCAAGATACACATATTACTTTATCTAGACAACATTTGAATCTTGAGTATAAATTAAAAAAATTCACTAGAATGAACATGCTGTAGAATCAATTATAATTTACAGTGACCCTATAGGACAAAGTAAAACTGTTCCTTAGGGTTTCCTAGGCTTTGTGATCTTTACAGCAGTAGATCAACAGGTATTTATCCCATGGAGTAACTGGTGGGCTGGTCAACTTTTAGGTCGGACGATAAGTACTTAATCATTTAACTACCAGGACTTCTTAGAATAAATACAGCAACATAAATAAATGAATATATACAAAGTAAGAAGAACCAGTTTGACCTCAGACTTAAATACACAGAGTATAATATTAGAGTATAGAAGATAATGGGCAGATCAGAAGTTTGGAGTCAATAACAGTGTACTCCAAAGCAATAATTTAATCTAATTTAATTTTCAAGGTGAAAAAATGACAAACCTAAATATTTTAAAATGTTGTTTATCTTAGTGAAAGTCTCTGTGAAATGGAATTGTTAGGAAGCTATACTCCTAAGCTACAAAAGCTGCACCGTATTTGCTATGATATTTACTTTTCTCATGGGTACATATATTACCTAAGACTGAATTATTCTATATATTATAGGAGCTACAAAAGTGCATATCAACTACTACAGAATATCCTTACATTGGAAGACTCCTAGCACTTCAAGCATGATAAACTTTGGGTCCTTTTATTAACACATGTAAATGCCCCCCAACCCCATTACCTGGCAGGTAACAATAAAATCCTCTCATATTCAATGGCAAAACTAAACTTAAATAAAAACTCAAGTCTAAAACAGAGAGAAATGGTATTGCAATTATTTTATAACTTGTTACTTCCACATGATAGAGTTAACAATTGACTTTATTGTGAAAATCAAAGTTCTCCCCTTTACCTACTTCTCCACATACCCTTGAATGTTCAGTGAATGGACAAGTTTAAATAATGAACTCATATTGACAAAACAAAGAGATGTCTAATTTATAGGGATAAATAAAATAAGATTTAAAAAGCTAAAGAGTCAAAAGTCAGTTTGGTCTGATAAACGACAGTATGATTAGAAACAGTCTATAAAGGAAATATTAACTTTCTGACCCCAAAGAAGCAAGGCTGCAAGTTAGACCCTTGTGAGGTCTGAAAAATTAAAATCATTTCAGACCATCTGGATGCTCCATCAAGGGCCAGTTTGGCATGTGTTTTAGGCTGCTGCAATTCAGCACAGAGGTAAATCTGGATGTGTGCCAGGGACCACCTCAGCTGCTCAAGGTACACCTCATCATCAATCTTTAGGTTATAGGATACACATTAGGCATAGAAAGTACCATGGAGTAGAGTGCACACAAGCATGAAGACAGTCCACATTTATCAATGTCATTTTCCAAAGACTAAAAAATCCTGATTCAAGGACTTTCTTGAATGCAGACCAGGACCTCAGAAAAAAAAAAAAAAGGAAATGGAAATTTGTTATCTAGATAAATATTTAGGATAATATTATCAAATGTTCCATCCAGTCACAAGATTCATTTTATTGCCCCATTGGGTTTGCCTATATAATATTGTTTTGAATTAGGGTATAAACTCTAGGTTGTAAAATATCATACTCCATTATTTTAAGATTTTGCCTTTTGAAGAACATTGAATATTAGGAATGCTTTTATTATAAAAGTAGATAAAATGTATGTGATCCCATTGTATATATTGTTTTTCTTCTGCATGTGTTTAAATATTTTAACAATTGCCTTTTTAAAAAGCTGAGACACTTTTTAAACAATGCATTTGTTTATTTTAACATTTTCTAAAATACATTCAAATTCTCTAATCAGAAAATATCTAAAATATGTGTTAATAAAAATAACATATTTAAAAACATTTCAAACTTTTGATTGTGAATTGGGTAAAGGTTTATAGAGCAAACCTTTTGTTTCATGTCATTGTACCTCCCACAATGTAATATCGCTCATTGCACTTTCTTCCTGTGTTTCCATTTCCATGATTCCTTGTTTTCTAACCCTTTGTCTTTTGGTAAATGCTGTCTTTATAAAAACCTCAAATGGTTGATTATTCTACCTCACTAGTGTAACTGTTCCCCTTATATACTTGTCTAAGGAGCTCTGGTAGCATAGTGGTTATGAATCTGGTTGCTAACCTCAGGATCAGCAGTTCGAAACTACCAGCTGTTCCGCGGGAGAAAGATGAGACTTTCTGCTCCCATAAAGATTTACAGTATTGAAAACCCTGTACAGGGTCGCTATGAGTCAGAACTGACTCCATGGCACATAACAACAACAACAACAACAACAACAACTGTTTGCTGAATATTTAGGCATTAGGGTAAATTCATTCCTAGTTCCAAAATGTGTATAAAGGTTAGTCTCTGTCTGAGCAGTAAGCATGTGCCTTTTTATTATTTGAGCTTTAATCCACTGTTGTTGTTGTTGTTTTTTCTCACTATATCCAGAATCTATTAATGGCAAGCAAATTTTTAAAGACCAGCGGCTTGTCAGTGTTGTGGGCATAAGAACAATCCCTAACCAGTCAAAATGAAAACTAAATGCATAAAGTAAAATATATACACATTTCTCAATTTTTCACAGCAAGAAACTATGTAAATATGAACTGTCATGTTAAAATTGTAATTATATTAAGCACAGAATATTACTAAATATAAAAATGCACTGTTATAAAATGATATGAAGATTTAACATTTTGAAAATAGACAAGAAAAAATAACTACTTTACATTGCCACTTCCTACCTTTTCACATACGTATACATATTGTCAAGTTGTTACTAACCCATAGAAACATTATGCACAGCAGAACGAAACACTGTCCGATCCTGGGCTAACCTCACTACTGCTGCCACGCTTAAGTCCATCGATGCTGCCACTTGGCCAAACCATCTCGTTGAGGGTCTTCCTCTATTTCTCTGATCCTCCACTTTACCAAACATGATATCCTTCTCCAGTGACTGCTCCCTCCTGATAATATGCCCGAAGTATGAGAGACGAAGTTTGGCCATCTTGGCCTCCAAGGAGCTCTCTGGCTGCACTTCTTCCAAAATGGATCTATTGGTTCTTTGGCAGCCCATGGCACTTTCAATATTCTCTTCCAACACCATAACTCAAAAGCATCAATTCTACAGTCTTCCTTATTCACTCTCCAGCTTTCACATGCATATGAGGTTATTGAAAACACCACAGATTGTGTCAGGTGCACCTTATTCCTCAAGCTGACATCTTTGCTCTTCAACACTTTAAAAAAGGTCTTATGAGGCAGATTTGCCTAATGCAATACATCGTTTGATTTCTTGACTGCTGCTTCCATGAGTGTTGATAGTTGATCTAAGAACAATGAAATCCTTGATAACGTCAAATTTTTCTCCCTTGACAAGAATGTTGTTTATTGGTCCAGTGGTGAGGATTTTTGGTTTTTTGACATTGAGATGTAATCCATATCGGAGGCTGTGCTCTTTGATCTTCATCAGTAAACGTTTTAAGTCCTCTTTACTTTCAGCAAGCAAGGTTGTATAATCTGCATATCACAGGTTGTTAATGAATCTTCCTCCAATCCTGATGCCACGTTTTTCTTCATTGAACGCAGCTTCTTGGATTATTTGCTCAGCATACAGGTTGAATAAGTATGGCATTACCTTTAGAAAAACTTTACTCGTATGGGACATCAAAGAGATTGTCCAATGACTTCCACGATCCATTGGGTCACCTCTCTTTGGAATGGGCACAAATATGGATCTTTTCCAATCAGTCAGCCAGATAGTTTTCTTCCAAATTTCTTGGTAGAGATGAGTGAGTGCCTCCTTCTCTGCCTTCTCTGCTATTCATAAGGTTTAGTCACTGAAAACCTTATGACTAGCAGAGAATCACTATCAGATATGGTGTTGGAAAATGAGCCCCTCTGGTTGGAAGGCACTCAAAATGCGACTGGGGAAGAGCTGCCTCTTCAAAGTAGAGTTGACTATGATGAAGTGAATGGAGTAAAGCCCATGGGAGAAAAGCCCACGGGACCTTCATTTGCTGATGAGAAACAGCTGTAAACCTCCATTGAAAATCGGAACATGGAATGTGTGAAGTATGAATCTGGGCAAATTGAAAGTTGTCAAAAATAGGGAGAAGAGCAGAGAGCGGGACCCTACCCAGAGAAGCAGTGATGCCTGAAATGGAGGCAGAGATGATGACATGGAGCGATGGAGCAGCTGGAGACTTTAGATCCAGAGAGGGAGATCGACTGTGTGCTGATGACCTGGGAGGTACGGGGGAAGGATTGCAGGGTATACTTTTTGGTTGGTTGATGATGCATGGAGGGGATTGTAACCATGGTAATGAGATGATATATGATAGAATGAATGTAAAACTAATGTTCTCCCATGTAAACGATCACATAATTCACAATGAAACATTGGAAAAAAAAAGCACAGAGAACGTTCCTAACATGAAAATCAAGAAGATAAGCTTACAAGAACTTGAATGAACCCCAAATAGGATAGATCCCAATAGAAAATCACCAAGACATCATAATCAAACTATCTAAAATCAAAGACAAGGAAAGAATCTTAAGAGCAGCCTGAGGGAAAAAAGTTACCTGAAATGGAGAACCAGTAAGACCCAGCTCTGATTTCTTAGTATAAACCATGCAGGCAAGAAAGCAATGGGATGACATATACAAAATTCTGAAACAAAAATTGTCAACCAAGAATCATATACCCAGCAAAAGTTGTCCCTCAAATAAAATGGTAAGATTAGGACATTTCCTGATAAACAACAATTAAAGGCATTTTTAATGACCAGTCCACCTTCACAAAAAATACTAAAGATGTTCTTTGGACTGAGAACCAACAACCTGAAATTACCACATAAGACAGCACCCAGAACTCAATCAAGGTATAGAAATATTTAAAATAAAACAAATCTACAAGACTGAGAAAAGGGAACCAGAGACACCAATGTATAATGAAGTTAACTAGGGGGAACAAAAAGAAGGAACAGCAAGGATCATTCCCACCCCTCCATACATAGAGTAGACAGGGATAGGCAACTTGGACATTGGCTACCCAAAGTGGTGGGGGGCTACAAAGGCAAGAAGTGACTGGCTTACAAGCTTTCAGGAGGGAACCTAGATCCAGAAGGCATGGAGGAAGGTGGATTCTCCACTGAGTAGTATCCAATCTGTCTAGGTGGTGCTGATGAAAGGAAATATGGATAGGTCTCTTGTGATACAATAGTGAATAATTTCTATCAGAACTGATTGTGAGGGTCAGAAACGTAAAAGTAGAAGTTTTGTAGCAAGGAGGGGAGTGATCCCGGGGACCATCAAGGGGGAAGAGCAGAGAACAGGACCCTACCCAGAGAAGCAGTGATGCCATAGATGGAGGCAGAAATCATGACGTGGAGAGATGGAGCTGTTGGGGACTTTAGACACAGAGAGGGAGAGGGGCTGTGTGCTGATGACTGGGGGCAGGCTTGTAGTGTATACCCTTTGGTTGGTTGATGATGCATGGAGGGAATTGTAACAATAGCAAAGAAATGATAGACGATAAAATGAATGTAAAACTAATGTTCTCCCATGTAAACTATCACATAATTCACAATAAAACATTTTTTAAAAATTGACTCAGTAAGAAAAAACAAAAAAAAAAAAACCCCCAAAAAACAAAAAATAGTCCCATATTTATAACCATTATCCACTGTCAGCAATAATTTCTAAGGAAATCATGTAACAGAAAGAATCATAATTTGATACAAATATGTTCTCATAGCTTTTAGTTATTTTCTTATAACCTTTACTGTTTTATATGATATATAAGCTAACATTAGAATACAAACATTGTGTCACTATGCAAATATTTCTACTTTCCTAACACCTTGTTTTCTAAAATCAAATATTTTTTGTACCTGTTTGGCCCATACTTTGGATTTTTGCCAAAAATTCATTTTGAATACATATTGCATTATAATAGGCAACATGAGAACATTATCGTGTATGCTTTAATTAAAAAAAAAATACAGTATATTATTGGAGAAATGTATAAAAAGGAACAAAATATTTTCCCTGAAAAACAAGAGATTAAAGAAATTAACCTGATGATTGTCTTTCACAAAACTGAGACATGTGAAAGACTATTCACTCCCAGGAAAGGTTAATTAAAAGTATATATATATATATATATGTATATTTCCTACATTTGATAAAGTCACCATGCAACATATATTTTGAAAAAAGAAAAAAACTTCTCTGCCTTCTCTGCTATTCATAAGGTTTAGT
>NW_006408816.1:2214716-2218794 GCF_000296735.1 Chrysochloris asiatica
TTCAATTTTAAAATGTTCTGAAAATATATCTTTAACAATTATTAGCAACACTTTTCTTTTGGTTAAGTTTTGGTAGTTATATTTTCTGCAAGTCTCTCAGCTTGCCCTACTATGATAGCTTGAGTGTATTTATGATGTTGGGAGCTAGACCACTGTTATTTCAAATAAGGTCACCTATGATGAACAGGTTTAGTGGACATACAAGATTAAGACAGACTAGGAAGAAAAGATTGACGATCTGCTTCCTCCAATTAGGCAAAGAAAAGTTCATAACAAAACAATATGTTATATGATACAGTGCTTAAAGATGATTCTGTCAATTTGAAAATTCTGAAAACATAAGGAGTCTCAAATAGTTTAAGGGAAAAAAATTAAATACTTTTTTTAGGAACTTTTTGAAGTTCCCTTGTATAAATGTTGAAGGGATGCCTCCTAAAAGTAAATGTTACAATATTCGTGCTGTTGGAGCAAATCCTTTGTGACCTTCATTTGTTGGTGTTCATTATTCAAAATGATAAACAACAGCTATAAACATTCATAATATTAAACTACATAATATGTGAAGTATATGAATCATGAAAAGTTGGAAGTTGTCAAAAACAGAATTAAATCATTAAAGATTGATATTCTAGGCATTGTTGTTGTAGTTAAGTGCCATTCAATCAGTTCCAACCCTGTAATTGGTTCTCTGAGGAGCAGCTGGTGAACTTGAATTGTAGATCTTGCAGTTCAAATGACTTTGCACTCAAGCGCATTAACCCACAGCACCACATCAGAACTCCATTCTAAGTATTAAGAAGTTGAAAAGGAGTGGTAATGGCCATTTTGAAGTCAAATAAGACCAGGTGATACAAATATTATTCAAGTTTATACATCAACCTTGCATACCAAAGATGAAAACACAAGATTTGTATGAACCTCTGCAGTCTGAAATTGATAAAATATGCAATCATATAACACATTCACATAGCATCTCCAACAATGAGAAAGAGACCAACAAAGGGAGCCTACAGTCACCAAAAGAAAAGAAATAATAAAAATTAGAGCAGAAATAAATGAGATAAAAAACAGAATGGCTATAGAAAGAATTAACAAGACAGAAGCTGGTTACTTTAAAGGATTAATAAAATTGCCAAACCATTGCCAAACCTAACAAAAGAAAAGAGGGAGAAGACACAAATAACATGCATTAGAAACCATATGAATAACGTAACAATGGAACCAAAGGAAACAAAAGGACAAGAGAATACTATGAAGAGTTGTACTCCAACAAATTTGAAAACTTAGAAGAGATGGACACATTTTTACAAAAACACAACCTACCTAAACTTACACAGAGTTAAGTAAAAAACTTGACCAGACCCATAACAAAAAAAGAAATTTATCAGGTCATCAAAATAATCCCAACCAAGAGAAAAACAGGTAAAAAATGGTTTTACTGGTGAATTTTACCAAATATACAGGGAAGAGCTGTCACCAATTCTATTCAAATTATTCCAAAATATAGAAGAGGATGGAAAACACCCTAATACATTTTGTGAAGCAAGCATAACCCTTATACCAAAAACAGAGAAGGTCATCACTAAGAAAGAAAACTATATACCAATATTCCTTATTATATAGATGCAAAAATTCTCAACAAAATCCTAGCCAACAGAATCCAATAGCACATCAAAAAATAATAATATATCATGACCAAGTGGGATTCATATCAGGGATGCAAGGATGGTTCAGCATTAGAAAAACAATTTATGTAATCCATCACATAAATAAGAAAAAGTAAAAGAATCACAAAATCTTATTGATTGATGCAGAAAAGACATTTGACAAAATCCAACATCCATTCCTGATAAAAACCCTCAACAAAGTAGGAATTGAAGGGAAATTCCTTAACATAATTAAGAGCATATCTATGAAACCAATAGTCAACATCACTCTCAATGGAGAGAAAATGAAACCCTTCCCTCTGTGAACAGGAACCAGTGAAGGACGACCTTTGTCACCACTCCTTTTCAATATTGTGTTGGAAGCCTCAGCCAGAACTATATGGTAATATAGAGAAATTAAAATAATCCAAGCTGGCAAAGAGGAAACTATTTGGAGATGATGTGATCCTATATCTAGAAAACCTCAAAGACTCTGTAAATAACCTACTAGACCTCATTGGATGTGGCATGGTATAAGATCAACATACAAAAATCAGTTGGATTCTTCTATACAAATAATGACAGTGTTGAAAAGGACATTAGGAAAACAATACAATTTATAATAGCTGAATAAAGGATTAAATATCTAGGAATAAAGTAACCAGAGAAACAAACTCTGTATGGATTAAAGACCTAAATGTGAATCCAGAATTATAAAAAACAAACGATGAAAAAATTGGGACAAATTTGAAGGCTGTAATACAGAGCACACACAGACTACTGAACATTGTGAACATTGCAAAAGCAAAAGAGAATATTGGGACATACTAAAAATTAAAAATTATGCACATCAAAAGATTTCACCAAATGAGTAAAATGGGAGCTCGCAGAATGGGAAAATTTCTTTTACAATGACACATCAGACAAGGGAATCATTTCTGAAATATACAGGAAACAATAACATCTCTGCAAAAAAAAAAAAAAAAAAAAAAAAAACCCCCAAAAAAAAAAAAAAAAAAAAAAAAGACAAGCACAGGACATGAACAGACAGTTCACCAAGGAGGAGATCCAGGTAGCCAACAAATATATGAAGAAATGTTCACGATTGCTAGCCATTAGAGACATGCAAATCAAAACAACAATGAAATATTATCTCACAACAAAAATAACAATAAAGTTCAAAAAAGAAGAGAACAATAAATGCTTGTGAGGATGTGGAGAGATTGGAACCCTCCTACATTGCTGGAGACATTGCAAAATGGTCCGACCACTCTGGAAAACAGTATGGTGCTTCTTCAGAAGTTGGAAATATAAATAACCTTTTTTTCCATCAATCCCTCTACTTGATATTTATCCACAAGAAAATTAGCCATATTACAAGTAGATATAGGCATACCAATGTTCATAACAGCATTATTTACAACAGCAAAAAGATGGAGAGAGAATTAAGTGCCCATCAATGGAAGAATGGATAAACAAACTTTGGTACATACAAGCAATGGAATATTATGCTACCTTGATGAATAACAAGGAAGCTGCAAGCCACTGCATGGCATGGATGAACCTTGAGGACATTATGCTGAGTGAAATTGTTGTTATTGTTGTTATTAGGTGCCATAGAGTCAGTAATGACCCATGCGACCTTATTGTTGTTGTTGTTAAGTGCCGTCGAGTCAGTTCTGACCCATAGCGACCCTGTACAGGGTTTTCAAGGGTGTAAATCTTTACAGGAGTAGAAAGCCTCATCTTTCTCCCATGGAGCGGCTGGTAGTTTCGAACCGCTGATCTTAAGGTTCGCAGCCCGATTCGTAACCACTACGCTACCAGAGCTCCTTATTAGTTAGTCGCAAAAGGAGAAATACTGCATAGGACCATTATTGTAAAAGCTTAAGAAAAAATACCCACATTAAAAGGGGAAAAAAAGAAAAGAAAAATTATTTGTTGGTAAGAGGGTCATAGGGGGTAGGATGGGGGAAGGGAGGGGAGGGTGGACCAGAGTGAAAGGAATAGACACAGGATAGTTTGGGTGCTGGGGGGGGGGGAAAATACACAAGAAGGTGGAGGGGGACAGAAGAACAAGGCAGATGGGAGAACATTTAGGCAGGTTTGCACTGGCTAAGTGGGACAGAGGTAAATAGGGATACATGCTCAACCATGGAACAACAAGGATCTAGGATATAGGGATTGAGGTATGGTTTGAATGGGTAAAAGAGGGGAGATGTTTGACTGTGTTATGAATCTTTGTTTCCCTTGTCTACTCTTGTAAAAATAGACACTTTAGGGGAAGAGAAAGGAATAGTTAGAAACATCAGCTTGTAAGCATGTCTTTAGCCTATAGTTGATTGTTGTTGTTGTCAGGTGCCATCGAGTCGGAACCGACTCCTAGCGACCCCATGCACAGCAGAACGAAACAATGTCCGATCCTGGGCCAA
>NW_006408816.1:2225725-2236008 GCF_000296735.1 Chrysochloris asiatica
TCTTGATACAATCCTGATATAATCAAGATACATATAAGATATAATCAAGATACAGTCAAGATGTTCTCTCCTAATCCTATCAATCCTGGTATAATCCTATAGTTGATAGGAATACCTAAAATGAGGCTAGAAATTGCCCAGTGAAGGAGGCTTCATGTAGATCCTTTTCATTGCATGAGACCATAGGTGGAATCCTGGTCCCCATCCAGAATCTTCTGAGGTGGGAAATTTCCACTTGAAAAAGCAAGCAGACCAGCCTAGAGCAGCTAGAGGAATAAGAGATACTTCTTGAAAGAAAGACCAGCAGGAAAAAGAAGAAGCAATAATGGCAGTCTGATTTACTACTACAAGAACAAGCAAGTTGTTCACTGGGGAGCTTTCAAGGCAAGCAATCAAGTCTCCTCAGGGCAAACTCCCTTCCAAGACTGAAGCTCAAAGGGAATACATGAGCAGACATGAAATTTTGCTGGTGATCATGTTTGTCTACCGATAAGGGGGAATGGGGGAAAAACAGCAATTAAACTGTGGACTAAGTCCAACCACATTCAATAGACTCCTGTTAATCTGGATTGTGACCTGGGTGGCCGGCAGTATAGTGAGACCTGAGGACTCCTGAACCTAAGAATAGGGACATGGTCACAGAGGACTAGAGCGGAGAGTGAAGCATCCCACTGGTGTAAAGTGAGGGGAGATGCATAAGAATGCCCATACTTGCAGATAGTACCCATTTGACCTGGCTTCAAAAGCAGAACTCAACTAGAGGAAGAAAGATGAGGAACGAGGGTAATCTGCTACAATTTGATGAACTTGACCTATACTAATGGATATAGTAAGTCAAAAGAGGGAATGAATCTTTACAGCAACAATCATTCCCACCCCCTCTGTACACAGAGTTGACAGTGATTGACAACTTAAACACTGGCTACCCAAAATGGGGGTTGGGTGCAAACAAAGGCTTGAAGTGACTGGCTTACAATTTTCAACAGAAAGATTCATTTCAGAGGGTGCGGGGGAAGACAGAATCTCCATTGAGTGGTTTCCAACCTATCTAGAGGGGACTGGTGAAAGGAGATGCGGATAAGACTCTTGTGGTTCAATAGTGAATAATTGCTATCAGGACTGATTGTGAATGTTGCAAATGTAAAGGTTGAGGTTTTGTATCAAAGGGAAGGGAGTGGTTGATCTTGCATTCCAGTAGCAGAGGACCCTGGGACCATCAAGGGAGAGGAGTGGAGTGCAGGACCCTATCCATAGAAACATCAACTCTAGAGATGGAGGCAGTGACCATGACTCTAGACTCTAGACTCAAGAAAGGAGAGGAACTGTGTGCTGGCATCCAGTGGGCTGGCGTGCAGGGTATACCCTCTGGGTTTTTGAATGGTTATATATTCCTGAGTGCTTCGGTGTACATACAAACAAACAAACAAACAGGGATTGGAAGCACATGCTGTTGAATGATGACGCATGGAGGGGATTGAAATCATTGCAGTGAAATGAAACACAATAGGATGAATGTAAAGATGATGCTCTCTAATGTAAACTACCACTCAATTCACAATAAACACACACACACACACACGCACACACACACACACACACATATATATATATATATTTGTTGTTGTTAAGTGCCGTCGAGTCGGTTTCGACCCATAGCGACCCTGAACAGGGTTTCCGAGGCTGTAAATCTTTTACGGGAGCAGATCGCCTCATCTTTCTCCCGTGGAGCAGCTGGTACTTTTGAACTGCTGACCTTGCGGTTCGCAGCCCGATTTGTAACCACTATGCTACCAGAGTTCCATATATAATCATTTGAAAAGAACAAGGGAACACTTATTGTTGTTAAGTGCCATTGAGCCATTAACAACTGTGAGACTTTATGTGAAAAGAACAAAACACTGCCCAGTCTTGTGTCAACTTCACAATCATTGCTACATTTGAGACCATCGCCACTGTCCCTGTACCAATTCATCTCATTGGGTATATTCCTTTTTATCTCTGACCCTCCATTTTATAAAACGCGAAAATCTGTCCAAGGTATGAAGGATGAAATCTGTCCATCTAGGCTTCGAGGGAGCATTCTGGCTGTTCTTCTTCCAACATAGATTGGTTTGTTCCTTTGGCAGTCCGTGTCACTTTTAATATTCTCCTCTAACACCGTAGCTCACATGCATCAACTTTTTTATGGTTTTCTTTATTCACTGTCGAAGTTTCACATGTATATGAGGTTACTGAAAATACCTTGGCTTGGTCCAGGCACACCTAAGTCTTCAAACTGATATTTTTGCTTTTCAACACTTTAAAGAGGTCTTGTGCAGCAGATTTGCTTTGCACAGTAGGTTGTTTGATTTCTTGGCTGCTGCTTTCATGGGTATTAATGGTTGATCTGAGCAAAATAAAGTCTTTGACAAATTCAGTCTTTTCTCAATTTATATGGATGTTATTTATTGGTCCAATGGTAAGGAGTTTTGTTTTCTTTATGTTGATGTGCATGCCATATTGAACACTGTTGTGTTTAGTCTTCATCAGTAAGTATTTTTAGTTCTCTTTACTTTCAGCAAGCAAGTTTGTTTCATCTGCATATCACCCTTTTTTTCCCCATATAATCCAATTTCTCAGATTATTTGTTCAGCATACAGCTTGGATAAGCATTAATAAAGAATACAACCCTGGTGCATACCTTCCCTAATTTTAAACCATTCAGTTTTCCCTTGTTCTGTTTGAACAACTTCCTCTTGCTCTATGTACCGGTTCCTCATGATCATAATTAAGTGTTCTAGAATGTTCATTCTCTACAATGCTTTCCATAGTTTGTCATGATCCACACAATCAAAAGCCTTTGCATAGTCAATAAAGCACAGACAAAAATCTTTTTTATATTCTCTACTTTCAGCCAAAATCATTCTGACATCTGCAATGATATCCCCTCTTCTGAATCTGGCTTGAACCTCTGGAAGTTCTTTGTCAATGTATGGTTGCAGCCATTTCTTAAGAAAATTTGATTGCATTGGATATTAATGATATTGTCTGATGATTTCCACATTCCGTTGAGTCACGTCTCTGGAATGGGCACAAATATGGATCACTTCCAATCAGTTGTCAGGTAGCTGTCTTCCAAACTTCTTGGCATATTTGTGTGAGTGCCCCCAGTGCTGCAACAGTTTGTGGAAATATTTCAATTTGTGTTCCATCAATTCCCAGAGCCTTGTCATTTGTCAATGCCTACACTGCACCTTGAACTTCTTCTTTTAGGAACATTGACTCTTGTCATATGTTTCCTCTTTAAATTGTTGGACATCGACCATTCTTTGTGGTACAGTGCCTCTGTGTGTTCCTACCATCTTATTTTGGTGTTTTCTGCATCATTCAATATTTTGCCCATGTTGTTGCTGTTAAGTTCCACTGAGTTGCTTCTTATCCATAGCGAACCTCTATAGGGTTTCCTAGGAGCAGCTGGTGAGCTTTAACTGAGGACCTGTGGTTCAAATTGACTTTGTGGTTTGGTGCATTAACCCACATCACCACCAGGACAATAATGATGTTGTGGTTGTGAAGTGCCATAGAGTTGGTTCTGACCCATTGCGACCCTGTATAGGGTTTCTGAGGAGCACCTGGTAAGTTTGAACCATCCACCTTGCAATTCAAATGGCTTTGTACTCTGGTGCATTAACCCATAGCACCACATCAGGACTCTAAGAACATAACAGAACCTCTCAATATCACAAGCTGAGGCTTGAATTTTTTATTCAGTACCCTTATTTTGAATAATGATGATATGTCCTTCCCTTTGATTTTCTAACTCCAAGTCTTTGCATGTTTCGTTATAATATTTATTTTTTGCTTCTCCAATTGCCTTTTGAAATTTAATATTCAACTCCTTTACCTCCTTCCCTCCCACCCCATTTGCTTGAGCATCTCTACATTGCAAAGCAAGTTTCAGAGACTCTTCTGATAGATATCCATTTGGTCTTTTCCTTCTTTCATGTCTTCTCAATTACCCTTTGCTTTTTTCCTGTATGATGTCCTTGATGTTATCCCACAACTCTTCTGGTCTTCCATCTGTAGTGTCTAACGCATCACGTCTGTTCTTGAGATCATCTCTCTTTGCAAGTGGAATATGTTCAAGATCATATGTTGGCTCTTGTGGTCTTGTTTCATTTTCTTCAGCTTCAGCCTGAACTTGCTTATGAGCAATTCATAGTTGATAGTTGATAGTCTGCCCCTGGCTTTGTTTTGGCTGATGATACGGAGATTTTCCATTGTTGCTTTTCACAGATGTAATAAATTTGATTTTTGTGTATTTCAACTGGTGAGACCCATATGTATAGTTGTCTTTTATGTTGTTAAAAAAAAATATTTGCAACGAAGATGTCATTGGTCTTTCAAAATTCTATCATGCAATCGCCAGCATGATTTCTATCACCAAGGCAATATTTTTCAACTACTGATCCTTCCTTTTTGTTTCCAACCTTTGCATTCCAATCACCAGTAATTATCAATACATCTTGATTGCATGTTACAAGGTTTAAAGTGCAAAAAATTGTGCTTAAAGTTATTATCCACTAACCTTACATATTTTGTCTGTATGTTGACAAATAATCTAAGAGTCTGTATTCTATGAACATGAATGGAGCATTAGCATTGGGGGAATGCTCATCAAAACCTGAGATAAGCAGATGACACAACCTTACTTACAGAATGTGAAGATAAATTGAAAATTTTTCAGATGAAGATCAAATACTATCACCTTCAGTGTGGATTATACCTGTACTTAAAAAAAAGAAAATTCTTACAACTGAACCCATTACTAACATTTTAATACACAGCGAAGAAATTAAATTAATGTAGGATTTTATGTTGCTTGCATCAACAACACCAAGAAATACAAGCCAAGAAAGCTAATTATGTGCTGTACTTGGCTAATCTCCAGCAATGACCTTGAAAGTCTTAAAATGCAAAGATGCCATTAATGACTAAGGTGGCCCTAACTCAAGTTATGGCATTTTCAACCACTTTGTTGACTGGATTCAAATTCACTGTAAACATTATAGAGTACTGTAGAACTGCCCCATAGGGTTTTCTAAGCTGTAATCCTGGTGTGTCACTGTAGAAAAAGCATTTGACTGCAAGGTCAGTTTCAACTCAAGCTCTATGGTTCAAACTCATGAGGTGTTCCCCCAAAACCCTATACAGGGTCATTCTGAGTCAGAATTGACTTGACAGCCCTTAACAATAACAATAACAGTCTTTACAAAACAGTATTTCAAAGTATTTTTCCCCTGTGGAGCAGCTGGTGGATTTGAACCACCATCCTTTCAGTTTGCAGTCAATCACTTCACAATTCTGCTATCAGAGCTCTTTGTAAACATGCTGACACTAGATAATGAAAAAAAGGAGACTGACAAACAACTGATGCCTTCAAATAGTAGGTGTTGGTGAAGAATATTGCATATATCATGGACTGCCAGAATAGTAAACAAATCAATTTGTAGGAAATACAGCCAGAATCCTCTTTAGAAGTGAAGTTGGTGAGACATCCTCTCACTTTGAACTCATCAACAAGAGAGGTCAACTGCTGGTTGACATCATGTTGTTAAAAAGAGGGTCAGGATAAAAGAAGGAGCTAGTAAATGAATTGGATTGACCCAATGACTCCACAAGGTACTCAACTAGTATGCTTGAAGATGTTCTGGAGTCCTGGTATAGCATTTCAGGGTAAGCACTGGTAGCGTAGTGGTTGTGAATTGGGCTGTGAACCTCAGGGCCAGCGGTTCGAAACTACCAGCTGTTCCTCAGGAGTAAGATGAGGCTTTCTGCTCCCATAAAGATTTACAGCCTAGGAAACCCTGTACAGGATTACTATGAGTCAGAACCGACTCCATGGCACATAACAATAACAACACAGTACTACTGACTGCAAGGTCGATGGTTTAAAACTACCTGCTGCTCCTTGAAAATCCTGTATGAGTTGCTATAAGTCAGAGCTGACTCAACAGCATTTAACAGCATCATAGATAGCTTTCTTCTAAAAGTCATAAGGTCACTGTGAGTCAGAACTACTTTGAAGGCACCCAATAGCAGTTCAAGCTCACAAGCTGCTCCTAGGAAACCCTATACAGGGTTGCTATGGGTTGGAACTGACTCGACGGCACTTCACAACAACAACAATAACAGTATAATCGTAGCTAACTCTTGCTTTTCTGGTAGTACTGGCTGCAATTGCAATATTAATAATAATTTTATGTTGCTGTAAAGTGCCAATGATTCAGTTCTTACTCATGGCTACCCTGAATAGTGTTTCTGAGGAATGGCTGGTGGATTTGAACTTCAGATTTTGTGGTTAACAGCTCAGTGGTTATCCTGCATCACCACACCAGGGCTCCATTAATAACTATACATGTTGTTGTTGTTTAGTGCTGTAATGTTGGTTCCGACTCATAGTAACCCTGTATAGGATTTCTGAAGAACATCTGGTGAGTTTGAACTGCCAAAATTGTGGTTCAATCAGACCTTGTCGTCCAGTACATATCCTACAATGCCACACGAGTGCCCCACAGCCCTCCATAACACACACAAAAAATTACTCTTATTTCCCATTTTTGCATAAGAATAACAAGTTTAGTTTAGTGCTATTCTATCTTTGAAAATTTTATTGTATTCAAATATGTCGATAATTCAGTGAGTTATCTAGTGACTTTGATAATCTTTTTGCATCTTAGTCTATTTGAATCTATCAACCTGTCTGTGCTTAAGTAAGCATGAGTCTTTTTATATGATTTACAAACAGTATTTTCATAAATGAAAGATCACTTGTCCAGAATATTTCAAGTATTAAAACCAACTACCACTGGTATTTTAACTGTGGGCTACATGAATTTCTTGATATTTTAATAATGCATGTAATGTATGAGTATATATGAGTGATTTTGTGATTAGAATTATATTTTAAGATGACTCTGTTGATAATCTTATCATTTTAAAGATATAAATTTTCAATCAGAATTCTTTGAATATTAAATATATAATATATTTCTAGAAATATTTATGATATAATTCTGCTGGTTTGGAAGAGGCAAGAACAAATATCAGGCTGAAAAATATTCAGTGATAACTCTTTATAAGGAAGAGTATTTTACTTTTAATTGGAATAAAATTAACTTTATATTTTAGAACTGCAAGAGAGAGAATAAGTTTTTTGTTATAAAAAGTTATATTTAGAAGTTTAGGTAAATCTTTCTGTATGTTAATTTCTATACCAGAATTTGAATACTTGCTATACTATGTTTTCTATATATAATTTTTTGACTACACAAAGGCTTTTGATTGTGTGGATCATGACAAGCTATGGGACACATTGTGAAGTATGAGAATTCCGGAACTTAATTGTGCTTATGACATGGATTAGCCAAGTGGCAGCATCGATGGACTCAAGCGTGGTAACAGTAGTGAGGTTGGCCCAGGATCCAGCAGTGTTTTGTTCTGCTGTTCATAAGATCACAACAGGTTGGTATCGACTCAATGGCACCTAACAACAACAACAACAACATTTTATCTTGTTATCTACCTGACCTTCTCACCATCTGGATCTCATTGTTTTGATCATAGACTGATCCTCCAGGTTCTCTGAGTTTGTTTTTATAGTTTTGTTCTGTTCTCAACTTTTCCTTCTGTCTATTTAATTCTATGAGGTGCTGCCACGTGTGTCAATCTCTGGTTGTTGTCTGTTCTTGTTGATTCTCAGTCTACAGAACTCCCTTTAGGGTGTTTTGTAGCTCAGTGTTGGCTTTGGTAACATCCCTTAGCTTCTGTTTATCCTTGAAATTTTTTATTACACCATGGTATTTGATTGATAGCTTTGCTGGATAAAGGATTCTTGTTTGGCAGTTTTTTTCTTTCTTTCAGGGTTTTATATATGTCTCCCCATTGCCTTCTTGTTTGCATGGTTTCTGCTGAGAGATCCAAGCTTAATCTGATTTGCTTGCCTTTGTATGTAACACTTCTGTTTTCCCTAGCTGCTTTCAGGAGTGTCTCCTTATCTTTGATTTTGGAGAGCTTGAATATGATGTCCTGGTGATTTTCTTTTGGGGTCTATCCTTCCTGGGGTTTGTTGAGCTACTTGAATGTTTATCTTTTCACTTTTCAGAATGGTAGAGAAATTTTCTTCCAGCAGTTCTTTAACTATTTCCTCTGTGGACTTATGTGATTCTTCTTGTTCTGGAATGCTTATAATCTTTAAATTATTCCTCTTCATGTTGTCCAACATGAATCTTAGACCTTCTTCAGATTTTTTTATCCTTTTTTCTGTTTGTTCTTCTACCTTAGTGGTATTGAGAGATTTGTCTTCCAGCTTGTTCTACCTTCCATCTCTTCTATTCTATGTCTTTGCCCTTTCAGAGTATTGTCTAATATTAATTGTTTGGACCTCTTTCTGTAGGTTTTGAATTGTTTCCAAGGCTGTATCTATCTTATTTAATTGTACCTGTAGCACTTTCCTGACTTCTTCCTTACTTTTCTGAACTCCATTGTAAAGTGTTTTAAAACATTTTATAATCATTTTTCTGAATTCCTTCTAAGGCATTTCCAAGGCCTGCCCTCCTTCCAGACTGTAGTCCAGGTCTACCTCTAGGTCATTTGTCTCAATCATTTTATCTTGTTTCTGGACATGTGCTGATATGGTCATCTGCTTTTGCTTCTTGGACATGTTTAGTGTTTATCTGTGGCTTTAATACTTAATTGAGTATGTGTTTTGGAAGTTTTTATGCTTTCTGATTGCTTCCAGGTAGATGTGATCAGATGTGGGCTTCCCTTTTCACTCTTATTATTGCTTAACTCAGAGTAAGTGTCACAAGTGTTGTTGGCCTCCCTGGTATATGGCAGTTGGTATTGGTTCTTGCCTGGGTTTTGGTGTTTTATAGAGTGTGATTGTAGCTTGACTATATGGCAGCAGCTGCTATCTATTCTTGGGTAATATAGTGAAAGAAAGAGTCCCACAAAGGTAGAAGGGGGAGCATAAAACAGCAAAACAGCACCAGCAAAAAACAAAACAAAACAAATAACAACAAGAAAAATAACAACAGTGACAACAAAATCAAAACTATACTGAATACTTCAGTTTCAGTTTATAATCACAGAAAAACAGAGAGGAGGGAGAGAAGGAAAAAAAAAAAAAAAAAAAATCTGTAGCCTAATATGAGTATGTTCCTCTTTAGCTTCTTGCCTTCAAAGCTGCCTAACAGATTTCAAGATACCACTGTTGGCTGTTATGCTGTACCTCAGGATTTAACTTACTTTTCATCCTGTTTTGTTTTTAAACTCTTCTTTCCCTCTCTATACCCCTCTCCTGGCCTTTCCTGTATTAAAAAAAAAAAAAAAAAAATAGTTCAGGGCCAGCTCTTGGGCTGAGAGTATCTATGCACATGCATGGCAGAAGAACCCACCAGTGGTGAGGCTGGGGGGTGTCCACTTCCTCAAGCACCTCCTCTAGTCACCGGAATAGAGGTGCAAAGACAGTGGGGGGGCAATGAACAAATACCAAAAAAAAAGAAAATCAGAACAAAACAAAACTGACAAAGTGTATTGTCCACCTTTGCTCCAAGGTTCCCGTGACATTTTTCTGTGGTGTGTCTGCTCCCTTGTTTGGTCTTGCCAATTAGTCATGTCCAAGTTGTGGGCTCCAGACTACTGAGCCCAGCAGATTCAAAAGTACATGATTTCTTACTTCTGCTTTAAGTTCCACTAGCTGTAAGCCATCAAAATTTTTAAATATTTGTACCTATGTGGTTCCAAGTTTTGGAGCTCTGCCCTGTATTGGCTTTGCCTGTTATTCTGTGGTATTGCTGATGGTGAACTTCACTGCACCTCTGCCCTAGGTGCCATCAAGTCCTGCCTCTGAGCTAAACTATTTTTGAGTTATCAGAAGACTCCAGGGGATAAATTTGGTTTATGGTTTAAAGATTATCTTGGGGAAGTAACTATGGGGGAAATTCTTCATCCAGATTCAATATCATCAGATGTATCAGTTTCATGAGAATATGAAATTCTATTATGCATTTTCCAAATTTGACCAGATTCTTCTACAAAGTTTTGGATTGAAATATTACTTTTAGTAAGATAATTTAAAAATTGAAATAATATTGTATATGCTATATGAGTCTCTGTGTGGTACAAATGGATAATCAGATTTCCTAGAAGTACAATTAAGTGTTCTGGAATACTCATACTTCTCAATGTTGTCCATAGCTTGTCATGATCCACACAATCGAAAGCCTTTGCATAGTCAATAA
>NW_006408816.1:2236528-2238544 GCF_000296735.1 Chrysochloris asiatica
TTTTGGTACAATGACTCTGTGTATTCCTTCCATCTTTTCTTGATGCATTCTGCATCATTCAATAATTTGCCCAGTGAATCTTTCAATAACGAAATCTCGAAGCTTGAATTTTTTCTTCAGTTCCCCCAGCTTGAGAAATGCTGACTGTGTTCTTCCCTTTTGGTTTTCTAACTCTAAACCTTTGCACATTTTATTATTTGGAATGAGGGATATCATTGCTGATATTAGATGGATCTTGGATGAAAGCAGAGAATGCCAGATAAATGTTTGCTTGTGTTTTCTGACTGCACAACGTTTTTCAACTGTGTGGATTATGCCAAACTATGGATGACATTGTGAAGAATGGGTATTCCAGAACACTTGATTTTGCTTGTGAGGAACCTGTACAAAGACCCAAAGAAGTCATTCAAACAGAACAAGGGTACACTAAATGGTTTAAAATCAGGAGGGTGTGTGCCAGTGCTTTATTCTTTCCCCATACTTTCTCATTCTGTAAGCAGAGCATGTTTATTGGACCTGGGGTCTGGAGAGATGAGTCCTTGGAGAAAGACATCATGCTTGGCAAAGTGGAGGGTCAGATAAAAATAGGAAGATCAATAGTAAAATGGATTGGCACAGTGGCAGCAGAAGTTGGCTCAATCGTTTAAAAAAAAAAAAAAAATGTGAGAATGGCACAGGATCAACCAGCGTGTACTTCTGTTGTTTGTTGTTTGTAGGGTCGTTATAAGTTGATAAATCGAAACAATCTGATGGCACACAACAACATAATTTATATGTTGTTTATCAGTGTCACTGAAGTGATTCTGACACTTAGTGACCGTTTATAGCATTTTCATGGAACAATGGTGGTTTTGAACTGTTGCGCTTTCAAAGATAGGTGAACCTATTTTTTATGTAAGTTATGCATTGGCTTTCCATTCACAATGTTGGTGGATTGAGTTCACAAAGTGCTGCATGGGTGAAAGATGAGACTTTCTGTTCCTGTAAAGATTATGAACTGGGAAAACCTATACAAGGTTGTTATGAGTCAGAACTGTCATGATGGCACTTAGCATCAACAACAACCAAATGATTGAAGGTTCAAGTCTACTATCTTCTTCCCAAGTCTCTTGGAAGAAAGAAAGAACTGGGCAATCTACATCTAAAAAAGAAGACATTGCAAACCCTCTGTAGTACAGTTCTACGTTGACAAATGTGGGACTGCCATGGGGTTGACTCCTGGTTTGGTATGTTGTTTTTGATGCTGTTGTTGTTGTTAGGTGCCATCAAGTCGATACCAACTCATAGCAACGCTATGCACAACAGAACAAAACACAGCCCAATCCTGGGCCAACCTCACAATTGTCGTCATGCTTAAGCCCATTGATGCTGCCATTTTGCCAACCCATCTTGCAGGGGGGCTTCTTTTTTTATCTCTGACCCTCCACCTTACCAAACATGATCTCATTCTACAGCAAGTGGTCCCTCCTGACAATATGTCCAAAGGATGAGGCATGACGTTTGGCCACCCTGACTCCAAGTAGCACTCTGGCTGCACTTCTTCCAACACAAATCTGTTGGTTCTTTTGACAGCTGATGGCACTTTCAATATTCTCCTCCAACACCAGAACTCCAATGCATCAATTCTTCTAATATCTTCACTACACACTATCCAGCTTTTGAATGCTTATGAGGTTATTGTAAATATCATGGCTTGGGTCAGGTGCACCTTAGTCCTCAAGCTGACATCTTTGTTTTTCAACACTTTAAAAAGGTCTTGTGCAGCAGATTTGCTTAGTGCAACACATCATTTGATTTCTTGACTGCTGCTTCCGTGAGTGTTGATAGTTGATCCAAGAAGAATGACGTCCTTAACAACTTCAATCTTTTCTCTGTTGATAAGAATGTTGTTTATTGGTCCAGTGGTGAGATTTGTTTTTCTTTACACTGAGAAACAATCCATACAAAATGCTGCCTGTGATTTTTTATGTTTATCAGTAATTATTTTAAGTCCTCTACACTTTCGTGGTTACAAAT
>NW_006408816.1:2238989-2248666 GCF_000296735.1 Chrysochloris asiatica
TGTCATGATCCACACAATCAAAAGCCTTTGTGTAGTCAATAAAGCACAGGTAAACATCTTTCTGGTATTCTCTGCTTTCAGCCAAGATCCATCACACATTAGCAATGATATCCCTCCTTCCACAGCCTCTTCAGTATCCGGCTTGAACCTCTGAAAGTTCTCTGTCAATGTATGATTGCAGCTGTTTCTGTATTATCTTTAGTAAAACTTTACTCACATAGGATATCAAAGATATTATCGGAAGATTTCTGCATTCCATTGGGTCAAATCTTTTTGGAATGGGCACAAACACGGATCTCTTCTAATTAGTTAGCCAGATAATTGTCTTCTAAATTTCTTGGCAGAGATGAGTGAGTGCCTCCTGTGCCACCTCACTTTCTTGAAAGATTTCAATTTTTATTCCATTTTATTCCACTAATTTTATTCCACTAATTCCTAGTGCTTGTTGTTTGCCAATTCCTTCAATGCACCTTGGACTTCCTCCCTCAGTATCATTGGCTCTTGATCATATGCTACCTCTTGAAACAGTTGAACATCAATCATTGCCTTCTGATACAGTGATTCTGTGCATTCCTTCCATTGTCTTTTGATGCTTTCTGCATCATTCAATAATTTATCCAGAGAATCCTTCAACAATGAAAGTCGAGGGTTAAATTTTCTCTTAAATTTCCCCAGCTTGATAAATGCTGAGAATGTTCTTCCCGTTTGGTTTTCTGACTCCAGATCTTTACACATTTCATTTCAATGACTTTGTCTTCTTGAGTTGGCCTTTGAAATTTTCTGTTCAGCTCTTATACCTCTTAATTTCTTCCATTTGCATCTCTACACTACAGAGTAAGTTTCAGTGTCTCTTCTGGCATACATTTTTTCATCTTTTCCTTCTTTCTTGTTCTTTTGAATGACTTTTTGCTTTCTTCCTGTATGACATTCTTGATGTCATCCTATAAGTCTTCTCATCTTAGGTCTTTAGTGTTTAATATAGCTAATCTGTTTTTCATATGATCACTAAATTCAGGTGGAATATATTCAAGGTCATATTTTGGTTCTCGTGGTCTTGTTTGCATTTTCTTCAGCTTTAGCTTAATTTGCATATGAGCAATTGATGATATGTTCCACAGTCAGCCCCGGCCTTGTTTTGGTTAATGATATGGAGCTTTTCCATTGTGTCTTTACACAGATGTAGTCAATTGGATTTCTGTGTATTCCATATGATGAGGTCCATGTGTATAACCGTCTCTTATGTGTCTATGGAGCTCTGGTAGCGTAGTGGTTACGAATCTGGCTTTTAACATCAAGGTCAGAAATTCAAAACTACCAGCTGTTCTGCAGGAGAAAAATGGGGTTTTCTGGTCCCGTAAATATTTGCAGCCTTGGAAACCCTGCACAGGGTCACTATGAGTCGGAACTGACTCCACGGTACTTAACAGCAACATATATGTCTAAAGAAGTTATTTGAAATTAACAAATCACTGATTTTGTAGAATTCTGTCATGATTTGTTTATATTCCTCCTGTTGAGGTCCATGTGTGTAATCATCTCTTATGCTGTCTAAAGAAGGTATTTAAAATGAAGAAATCATTGATTTTGCACAATCCTATCATGTGCTCTCCAGCATCATTTCTATCACCAAAGCCAACTACTGATCCTTCCTCTTTATTCCCAACCTTTGTATTCCAATCACCAGTAGTGATCAATACATCTTGATTGCATCTTTGATCAATTTCAGATTGAAGAATTTGGTAGAATTCTATTTTTGCCTCACTGGCTTTAGTGGTTGATTCACAAATTTGAATAATAGTGATATTAACTGGTTTCCACTGTAGGCATATGATATTATCCTATCACACACAGTGTTGTGCCTCATGACTGATCTGAATATGTTCTTTTTGACAACAAATGCAACACCATTCTTCTTCAGTTTGTCATTCCAGAATAGTAAACCATATGGTTCTCAGATTCAAAATGGTCAATAAAAAGTCCATTTCAGCTATGGCCTAATGCCTAAGATATCAATGTTTATTATGCATTTGTTTATTCATTTCATTCTGGACAATTTCCAATTGTCCCAGATTCATACTTCATACATTCCATTTTGTGATTATTAATGTCTGTTTACAGCTGATTCTCTTCATTTTGAGTTGTGCCCCATCAGCAAATGAAGGTCCCATGGATTTTACTCCCGGGGGTTTTACTTTATTAACGTCATCACGGTCAACTCTACCCTGATGAGGCAGTTTTCACCCTGTCGCATTTTGAGTGCCTTCCAACCTGAGGGCTTCATTTTCTGGCACTGTATCTGACAGTGTTTCTCTGGTTTTCAGTGACTAAATATTCAGAAGTAGTTTGTCACCCCTTCTTCCTAGTCTGCCATCATCTGGAAGCTCATCTGAAACCTGTCCACCATGGGTGACATTACTGGTATTTAAAATACCAGTGGCATAGCTTCCAGACTCACAGAAACTCACAAGCCATCACAGTATGACAGATTGACAGATGAGTGTCAAATGCCATCAAAAAGTTTTCGGAGGCTGTAAATCTTTGTGGGTGCTGAATCCACATCTTCAACCACTGATATTGTAGTTTGCAACCCAGTGCTTTTCCTACAGCTTGGAAATATATATATATAGAGAGAGAGAGAGAGAGAGAGAGAGAGAGAGAAGGAGCTCTGGTAGTGTAGTGGTTATGAATCAGGCTGCGAACCTTACGGTCAGCAGTTCGAAACTACCAGCTGTTCTGCAGGAGAAAGATGAGGCTTTCTGCTCCAGTAAAGATTTACAGCCTCGGAAACACTGTACAGGTCGCTGTGAGTCAGAACAGACTCCACAGCACATCACAACAACAGCATATAGTGAGAGAGAGAGAGAGAGGCCTAGTGTGGCTCTGTGGACTAATATACTGTACTGCAAAGTCAATTTGAACTTCAAGGTCGGTGGTTCAAGCTCACGAGTTGCTTCTCAGAAACTCTATGCAGGGTCCCAATGGGTCAGAACTGAATCCACAGCACTTAACAACAACAATAATATGTTGTTATTGTTGTTAGGTGCTATTAAGTTGGTATCGATTCATAGTGACCCTATACACAACAGAATGCAACACTGCCCGGTCCTGGGCTAACCTCACTACTGTTGCCATGCTTGAGTCCATCCATGCTCCCATTTGACCAATCCATATCATTGGGGATCTTCCTCTTTTTCTCTGACCCTCCACCTTAGCAAACATGATATCCTTCTCTAGCGACTGGTCCATCCTGACAATATGTCCGAAGTATGAGAGACGAAGTTTGGCCATCTTGGCCTCCAAGGAGCACTCTGGCTGCACTTCTTCCAACACAGATCTGTTGGTTCTTTTGGCAGCCCATGGTACTTTCAATATTCCCTTCCAATACTGTAACTCAAATGCATCAATTCTTCTAAGATCTTCCTTATTCACACTGTCCAGCTTTTGCATACATATGAGGTTATTAAAAATACAATGGCTTGCGTCAGGCACAATTTAGTCCTCAAGCTGACATCTTTACTCTTCAGCCCTTTAAAAAGGTCTCGTGCAACAGATTTGCCTATTTCAGAACATTATTTGATTTCTTGACTGTTGCTTCCATGAGTGTTGATGGCTGATTCAAGAAAAATGAAATCTTTGACAACTTCAATCTTTTCTCCATTGATAAGAATGTTGTTTATTAGTCCCGTGGTGAGGAGTTTTGTTTTCTTTACACTGAGATACAATCCATACTGAAGACTATGGTCTTTGATCTTTGTCAGTAAGTATATTAAGTCTTCTTCACTTTCAGCAAGCAAGGTTGTATTATCTGCATATCAGAGGTTGTTAATGAGTTTTCCTCCTATCCTGATGTCACATTTTTCTTCATATAACTCAGCTTCTTGGATTATTTACTCAGCATACAGGTTGAATAAGTATGATGAAAGAATACACCCTGTCACACAACTTTCCTAATTTTAAACCATTTAGTGTTCCAATGTTCTATTCGAACAACTGCCTCTAGGTTTATGTGCAGGTTCCCCAGGAGCACAATTAAGTGTACCAGAATGGTCATACTCTGCAATGTTGCCACAGCTTGTCTTGATCCACACAATTGAAAGCCTTTGTGTAGTCAATAAAACAGAGGTGAACATCTTTCTGGTATTCTCTGCTCTCAGCCAAGATCCATCTGGCATAACAATGATATCTCTCATTCCACGTCCACTTCTGAACTCTGCGTGAATTTCTGGAAGTACTCTGTCAACATATGGTTGCATCCATTTCTGTATTACCTTTAGTAAAACTTTACTCTCATGGAATATCAAATGTGTTGTCTGATGATTTCCACATTCTGTTGGGTCACCTCTCTTTGGAATGGGCACATATATGGATCTCTTATAGTCAGTTGGCCACAGAGACTTGTCTTCCAAATTTATTGGCACCAATGAGTGGTATAAAATGGTGGTATTCCAACTTGATGGAATAACACCAAGTTGGTTTCAACACATAGCCACCCTGTGTATGGTTTCCAGTATTGTAAATTTTTACTGGAGCAGAAAGCCTCATTTTCGCTCATGAACCGGCTGGTGTATTTGAAGTTCTGACCTTTCAGTTATCAACAGAATATATACATATACTGTTGTTGTTAAGTGTCATTGATTTTTTTCCAACTCATCGCGACTTTGCATAACGTTTCCAAGGAGCTTCTGGTGAATTTAAACTGCCAACCTTGAGGTTCAAACTGAACTTTTGGTCCTGTGCTTTATCCCACAGCACCATATACCTAAATTTGAGATACATACAATGTGTGATACAAATAAGTGTACTGTTTTGTGCCATGGAGACAATTTTGATCTACCTATCCTTTACAGGATTTCCGAGGAACATCTGGCAAGCTTGAACCACTAACCTTTTGGTTCAAACCAACCTTGAAATCCAGTACATTAACCCACAGCTCCACACAAATAAGTTTGGTAACCCTCAAGAGTTAATATTCAGAATTTTGCCAGGGTTATTTGACTATGGGTATCATGTTATGGTGCTGTGGGTTAATGCACCATACTGCAAAATCATTTGAACTGTAAGGTCGGCAGTTCAAGTTACCAACTGCCCCTTGAAAACACTATACAGGGTCACTATGGGTCGGAACTGACTCGACAGCACTTAACAATAACAACATATGAATATGAGTCAGTCACTCTGTTTAAATAAGTATCTAATTAACAAAGAAGTAAATATCCACGTAGCCAAACTGGCGTTCTCTTTCTAGTTAAAAAATTAATTTGTTTCTACATTTTCCTGAACTGATGCCAATGTTTCACACCAGTTTTTGATAATGAAATGACTGCCTTGGGCTGCAGTCTTGGAAGTATGTCTATGGCAGCATATGATTGACTCATTGCAGTATCACAGAGGAATAATCCATTTTCACACTAGAAAGTATAGATTGCAAGATCCATATCTGCACAATCTGAAAAGCCCAAGATTTTTACCAATATTCAGTATGTTTTTTGCAAATTCATTAGCCATTAAGGAACATATTTCAACTGAGTGGTTTAGTGAAGCAAGGGCATAGGGCCCTTGGTAATAATTTATTTCTGTAATAAGTTACAATTCTGTAAGAAATCAGCAGTCTATTTTTCTACTAAAATGGAAAATTATATATATTTATTACATGTGAACTTTGTGAAAGATGCCCCAAATAATGATGTCTATAAAGCAGCCAAAATGATGCATTTGACATTGAGAGAACTGTAACGACAAATTTTCATAGAAATATCCCTAGAGCAACATACATAACTTGATAACATGCTCAGCACTCTATTTATATGTTTTTTTCTTTTATGAAATATTTTATATAAAGAAAATGTTCTATTATACTAGGTACTACTCAGTGATTGCTGTCATAACAATGATATCTTATATAATAGACTATTTTATAAGCCACAAAGCATTTTCATTCAGATTATCTCATTGGTTACTTTTAGAGACTAACAGCATTTCATAAAAGTCAAACTAAATTAAAGAATGTCTGTTTTTTGTTCAAAGACACAAACCTAGCAACTATGGATATAGAGACTTAACCTAGATTTTCTGACTTCTTTTGCTGTACTCTCCTTATTATATTTTCCTATGTTTTCAGAACATCATAAGTAAAATAGATATACTCCAAAATGTTAAAAAATATCTTACTAAAGTACTATATTAATAATTTAAATTATATTTACTCTAAATTTAAACTATTGATATTGCTTTGTAGCAGAAAGGTCTTTTTTTTTTTTTTTTTTTAGTTTTTATTGTGAATTAAGTGGTCTTTTACATGGGAGAATATCAGCTTTACATTCATCTTTTTGTATTTCATTTCATTTCAATGATTACAATTCGTTCTAGGCATCATCAAACAACCAAAAGGTACACCCTGCAACTCTGACCCCAGCCGTCAGCACATAACCCCTCTCCCTCCCTGAGTCCAGAGTTCCCAGCCACTCCATCTTTCCATGTCATCATCTCTCCCTCCATCTCTGGTGACCCTTCTCCTCTTGATAGGGTCCCACACTCCTCTCCCTTTATGGTTCCCAAGTACTCCGTTCCAGGACTGCAGTATCAACCACTCCCCTCCTTTTACATTTGCAACACTCATAGTCAGTCCTGATAGCAATTATTCACTATAGAACTACAAAAGTCTTATCCCTATCTTCTTTCATCAGTACCATTCAGACAGGTTGGAAAACACTCAGTGTACATTTTACATTCCCCACACCCTCTGGAACTAGGCTACCTCTTGAAAACTTGTAAGCCAGTCACTTCTTGTCTTTGTAGCCCCCTCACCGATTTTGGGTAGCCAATGTCTAATTGTTCATCCTTGTCAACCCTGTGTACCGAAGGGGTGGGAATGATACTTGCTGTAAAGATTAATTTTCTCTTTTGAGCTACTACATCTATAAGTATAGGTGAAGTTCATCAAATTGTAGCAAATTACTCTTTATTTCCCTCTTCTTTTTCCTCTAGTAAAATTCTGATCATTCAGTCATTGAAACCAGGTCAGGTGAGTACTATCTGCAAGTATGGGTGTTCTTGTTTATCTTCTCTCACTTCATATCAGCTGGATGCTTCACTCTCCACTCTAGTCCTCAGAGGCTATGTCCCTATCTCTGGGCCCAGGAATTCCAGACCTTGTCATACTGCTGGCCAACCAGTTCTCAACCTAGGTTGACAGGAGTCTATTGAACGTGGTCGGACTTAGCTCACAACTTCATTGCTGTTTTTTCCCAACTTCCCCTGATTGGTGACCTTCATGGTCACTAACAAGACCACATTCATGCTCCTGTATTCTCCTTGAGTCTACATGGAGGGAGGTTTGCCCTGAGGGGACCCGACCACTTGCTGTGATAGCTCCCTAGTGAACAACTTGCTTGTTCTTGTAGTAGTCAATAAGATTGCCATTATTCTTTTTTATTTTTCCTGCTGGTCTTTCTTTCAAGAAGTATCTTCTCTTCTTCGAGCTACCCCAAGCTGGTCTGCTTGTCCTGTCAAGTGGAAATTTCTAAGATCAAAAGATTCTGGAAGAGGACCAGGATTCCATCTAGGGTTTTTGCAATGCAAAGGCTCCGCAAGAAGCCTTCTTTACTGGGCAAGTTCTAGCCCCAACTTAAGTATTCCAATCAGTTATAACTGAAGACAAACTTACACGCTTTCTTTGGTGAAGTTTCTGGCTATTCTTTTCTCTCTCCCTCAAGTGTCTATTTTACAATAGTAAACAAGGGAAACCAAGATTCAAAAGACAGCCAAGCATCTTAACATTATTTCCCCTCTTTTAACTATTTAAACCATGCCTCAATCTCTGTATCCCATAGCCCTGTTGTTCCAAGTTTTAGCATACATCATTATTACTTCTGTCCCACTTAGCCCATGCAAACCTGCCTAACTGTTCTCCCATCCATCTTGTTCTTTCATTCCCCTCCCTCTTCTTGTGTTCCACACCCACCCCAGCATCCAAACTATCCTGTGTCTATTCTTTACCCTATGCTCCACTTTCCTCTCCCTGCCCTCACCCTACACCCTATACCTCGGTAACAAGCAAATATATATATATATATATTTAATTTCCCTTTTAGTGTGAGTATTTTACTTTAGCTTTTGCAATAATGTTCCTATGAAGTATTTCTCCTTTTGTAACTGATTAATTTCACTCAGTTTAATGTCCTCAAGGTTCATCTATGTTATGCGGTGGCATGCAGCATTCTTGTTGTCCTTCAAGGAAGCAGAATATTCTATTGTGTATACATACCAAAGTTTGTTTACCCATGCTTCCATTGATGGGCACTTAATATATCTCCATGTTTTTTTTGTTTGTTTTGTTTTTTAAACAGTGCCCCTATGAACATTGGTGTGATTATATCTACTTGTGTTATGCCTTGTATTTCTGGTGGATAAAGAAATTTGGAAGAAAACTATCTAGCTGACTGATTGGAAGAGATCCATATTTGTGCCCATTACAAAGAGAGGTGACCCAATGGAATGAGGAAATCTTTGGACAATCTCTTTGATCTCCCATGCAAGTAAAGTTTTGCTAAAGGTAATACAGAAATGGCTGCAAGCATACATTGACAGAGAACTTCCAGAGGTTCAAGCTGGATTCAGAAGAGGGCGTGAAACAAGAGATATCATTGCTGATGTCCAATGGATCTTGGCTGGAAGCTGAGAATACCAGAAAGATGTTTACCTATGCTTTATTGACTACACAAAGGTTTTCAATTGTGTGGATCATGACAAGATATGGACAACATTGCAAAGTATGAGTATTCTGGAACACTTAATTGTGCTCATGAGGAATCTGCACATGGACCAAGAAGCAGTTGCTCGAACAGAATATGGGAACACTGAAAGTTTTAAAAAATTTAAAAAGGTGTGCAACAAGGTTGTATTCTTTCACCATACTTATTCAACATGTATGCTGTGCAAATAATCTGAGAAGCTGAGTTATATGAAGAAAAAGGTGGCATCAGGATTGGGGGAAGACTCATTAACAAGCTGCTATATGCAGATGATACAACCTTGCTTTCTGAAAATGAAAAGGACTTAAAACATTTACTGATGAAGATCAAAGAGCACAGCCTTTGGTATGGATTACATCTCAATGTCAAGAACACAAAAATCCTCACCCCTGGACTAATAAACAACATTCTTATCAACGGAGAAAAGATTGAAGTTATCAAGGACTTCATTCTTCTTGGATCAACTATCAACACTCATGGAAGCAGCAGTCAGAAAATCAAATGATGTATTGTATTAGGCAAATCTGCTGCAGAAGAACTTTTTGAAGTGTTGAAGAGCAGAGATGTCAGCTTGAGGACTAAGGTGCACCTGACCCAAGCCATGGTATTTTCAATAAGCTCATATGCATGCAAAAGCTGGACAGTGAATAAAGAAGACCATAGAATAACTGATGCTTTTGAGCTACGGTATTGGAGGAGAATGTTGAAAGTACCATAGGCTGCCAAAGATCTAATAGATTCATTTTGGAAGAACTGCAGAGTGCTCCTTGGAGGCCAAGATGGCCAAACTTCGTCTCTCATACTTTGGACATATTGTCAGGAGGGATCAGTCTCTGGAGAAGGATGTCATGTTTGGTAAGGTGGAGGGTCAGAGAAAAAGAGGAAGACCCCCAATGAGATGGATTGTCCAAGTGGCAGCATTGATGG
>NW_006408816.1:2249398-2251748 GCF_000296735.1 Chrysochloris asiatica
CTGGCTGCCCAAATCTCCTCGTTGGTGAAATGTCTGTTCATATCCTGTGCTCATTTTTTAATTGGGTTATTTGTCTTTTTCTTGTAGAGGTGTTTTGATTTCCTATATATTTTAGAAATGAGTCCCTTGTCTGATGTGTCATTGCAAAATATTTTTTCCCCATTCTGTAGACTCCCTTTTTACCCTTTTGGTGAAATCTTTTGATGCAAATAATTTTTTTCATTTTTGTATCTACCTTCATGATGGATATTGGTCTATAATTTTCTTTCTTAGTGATGAGCTTCCCTGTTTTTGGTTTGAGCATTATGCTTGCTTCATAAAATATATTAGGACATTTTTCATCCTCTTCTATATTCTGGAATAATTTGAGTAGAATTGGTGAAAGCTTTTCCCTGAATGTCTGCTAAACTTTGCAAGTGAAACCATCTGGAATTTTTGGCCAGACCTGCTGGACAAGGCAGGAATGAAGGGTCCTATCCAGGTCAACTTTAGGGCTGATTCCCAGAGTCAGACATCACAAGAAGCAGCCAAAGGATCAGCCTGTAGGACTGCTGGACCTCCCAGGGACCTCCTGCCTGTGCCATGTGTGACTCCCAAACACTGGACCCTTTTGGGGGTGTGCTCCCTCCTGCCTGAAGGTGTCCAGGCTGGGCAGAGAGGGTGTGACAGGGGAGAGGAGGAAAGCAAATTGTAAAATCAGTCACACCTCTCTTTCCAGATGCAGTTCCATGGTTTTTAGGGCTGTATCAGCCTGGCTGTGGCCCCACCCTCTGATCTCAGTCCAGTCCAAGGGGCCCACAGGCAGCCTCCCAAATGATTCAGCAATTGCTGTGTTTTCTTTCCACAGACAGATTTTTCCATGGGTGGGTGTGGGAAACTGACTTCCTGCACCTTATATTAGATCTAAAACTCTGGCTACTGTACATCTATGCCAAGAAATTTGAAAGGAACCCGCTCCGGGAAAGCACCCTCTCTGATTTTTTTGGGCCTCCACCAAGGAGCCTCTCCTACCTGTTTCTGCTTCTCCCTCTCCCAAACCGTAACTCCCCAGATTGGACATTTTAAGCAGATGTAGCAAATATGTTGAAACTTATTAAATAATTTTATTGTTAGTGTTTTCTTTGTGAACCAAACTTTATTGTTTTCCTGCAGCAACCTGTGATTTTAAGTGCCTTAAAACATTTTAAGACATCTGAATTTATACTATAAAAAAAAAATAGGATGCTATGATGTTGGCCCTGCAAGGAAAAAGGTCACTTAGCACCTGTCTTCCACCATGTCTGAAGAATCTTCGTGTTCTATGGAGGGTCAGTTTACTAGTGTTTATAAAGAAAGTATTTTGCCTGTTTTTTAAACTTCTTGAGACTAAATTAAGCCAATATGTTTTCTCATTAAATATGTTGAGAATAAAAAACTAAAGTTTTTCCTTTATACTTAGCATTTTTTCAAAGATTTAAGACAGGATTAAAAAAAAAAAATGTCTATGCATACCAGATAACCAGAGCTGATGTGTTTGTTCAAGGCAGAAGCATTTTTATATTGAAATGGCAGTTTGAAAAAGAAATATAAAATATAGTTCATTATTAGTTATAAGAATTTAGAAGCTTGGTTTTTGCCTTTGCAGATAATACCCTGGTAATTCTAATTAAAAATACAATTGAATAACTTTGATAAAATAATAATTGCAAAATGGTCACTTTGTGTTCTGGTCTTCCAATGTCTAAATACTTACTGAGATCCGCCATCTTCTGGTATGAATTCTCATTTGTTAGGCAGACTCCATGTTACATTGAAAGGAATTCAGGAGGGCAAGAACTATCCCAAACCCACATAAACCCAGAAACGTGTGCTCCGAAGTGTGAATTCAGGACCTCTCCCAGTACTGTCATCACCTGGCAATGAGCTTTCCCACTGCATTGTCTCTCTTCCTGTGGAGCACTGCTCTAATTTTTCTGAGGCTAGGTTGAGGTCTTATCACCTCAACCTATCATAATTTCCTAGAATTTATTTAAGTGTGATTGGCAGCCTGACTCTTCCTAAAAAGTCTATGAAATGTAATGTTACATTAAGTAGAAGAGATATAGTTATTCATCTCAGGCTCTTGTGCCCATAGCCTTCCTATTTACCTGTGGTTTTCTTGAGTACATTCTAAGTGCAGAAGTATCAAGATGGCGCTAAAATTGAGTCATGGAAATGTGCTTTTATTCACTTAGGTAGTTAAGTTTAGGTGTGAGTTTTGGTACAATAGGATGACAAACTTGCAATTTGGGTGTTTTTTTTTTTTTTTAAGCTGGATAACTTCCATTAGCAAGGTATATAAAAAGTATGCTTTTTAGAATATGTTGGTAAG
>NW_006408816.1:2252851-2265262 GCF_000296735.1 Chrysochloris asiatica
AAAAAAAAAAAAAATAGGATGCTAAACCTGTATTTGTTGTTGTGTACTTGGCGCTGTGGGTTAATGTGCCAGACTGCAAAGCGGTTTGAACTGCAAGGTAGGTGGTTCAAGCTCATCAGCTGCTTCTTGGAAACCCTATACAAGGTCGCTAGGGGTCGGAACTGACTAGACGGCACCTAACAGCAACAACAAATGCCATCAAGTCGGTTCTGACTCATAGCGACCCTGTACAGGGTTTCCGAGGCTCCTTAATCCTGTATAACACTTTGTTAAAAGGAACTCTGGTAAAGTCGTGGTTACGAGTTGGGCTGCTAACCTCAAGGTCAGCAGTTCTAAACTACCAGCTGCTCCTCAGGAGAAAGATGAGGCTTTCTCGTAAAGATTTACAGCCTCAGAAACTCTATTCAGGGTCATTATGAGTCGTAACCGATTCCACAGCACACCACCAGCAACATCAGTTGATTACAACTCAAATAATCCTACAGGTCAGTGTAAAACGCCTCATAAGATTTTCAAGACTTTTATCATTATGAAAAAACAAAATCAGTCACATTTTTCTTCTCTGGAGTGACTGGTGGATTTGAACACTAACCTTCTGGTTAGCAGCCAGCTGCGTAACAATTGCTCTTCCAGGGCTCCTTAAACTGTACAGACTTCAGGAATTCCATATAATTTCTACATTGTCCACTTTATAGTCATGTCATTAATGCCAAGAAAATTACTCCCAGAGAGTAGAGTGAGTGCCTGCCTCAGGGTAGGAAATTATGCTATTGTATACAGTTATACAGCTGCATTGTGGCTGTTGTTATGGGCCATCGAGTCGATTCCGACTCATAGTGACCCTGTACAGGGTTTCTGAGGCTGTAAATCTTTGTGGGAGCAGAAAGCCTCATCTTTCTCCTGCAGAGTGGCTGGTAGTTTTGAACTGCTGACCTTAAGGTTCTCAGTCCGATTCGTAACCAGTACGCTACCAGAGTAGGCACAGTTTAAACCCATGCTTTGACAAGGGCACTCACTCTGCACTCTACCACCAGTCTGCAAGTTGTCATATTGTGTTGGCATGCATGGCTCTGTGATATTGGAAACTTTGCCACAAGTATTTCAAATACCAGAAGCATTAGCCTCGGTGGGTAAGTTTCAGATGTGTTTCTAGACTAAGACAGACTAGAAAGAAGACCTGGTAATCCACTTCTGGCTACACGAAGAAATTTGAAAGGAAGCTTCCTGGCTAATCAACTGAAAGTTTTCTACATATGAGCCAATTCCAAAGAAGAGTGATCCAATGATATATAGGATTTATGGAGCAATATCACTGATATTATATGAAAGGAAACTTATGTTTCAGATGGATGATTGTAGCAGTACACTGATAGTGGTGGCTGTGTGCCGTGGAGTTGGTTACAACCCATAGCGACCCTGCACAAGGTTTCCAAAGCTGTAAATCTTTACGGGAGCAGAATGCCTCATCTTTCTCCCGCAGAAGAGCTGGTAGTTTCGAACTGCTGACCTTATGGTTGGCAACCTGGTTCGTAATCACTACACTACTGCAAAAAATTCAAGCTGATTCAGAATAGGAAGTAGATACAGGGAAATTATTGCTGATATCAGAGGGTCTTAACCAAAAGCAGAGAATACAGAAAGATGTTTCCCTGTGGTTTATTGACGATGCAAAGGATTTCAACTGTGTAGATCATAACAAATTTCCCGTCTTTGCAATGTTATTCAGATGACATTGCAAAGACTGGAAATTTCGGAACACTTAATTTTACTCATATGGAAACTATACATAACTAAGAGTTAGTTCAAACAAAACAAGGAGATACTGTGTGATTGTATCCTTTCACCATACTTACTCAATATTTTTAGAACAAATAATTCAAAAAGTTGAAATGTATAAGAAGAATGAGAAATTAGTATTAGAGGAAGACTTACTTACAACCTATGATATGCAGCTAAATATCAAAGACTACAGCTTTTAGTACAGATTACACCTTAACATAAAGTAGAAAACAACAACACTAAAACACATCATGATGAACAGAGAAAATGTTGACTCCTTCATGGATTTCATTTTTTTTTTCAATCCACAATCAATGACCAAGGGAGCAACCATAAATAAATCAAATGAAGTATTGCATTGGGCAAATCTACACAAAACATCTGTTTAATGTGGTAAATAGCAATGATGTTACCATTAATGTGCATGTGATCCAAGTCATTGATATTTTCAATTACCTCACACTCATGTGAAAACTGGACAGTGAATAAGGGACACCATAGAAAAATTGATTCATTTCAATTACGGTGTTGCTGAACAATAATGAATATACCATGAACAGAAGAATTGGTGTCCTGGTGTGGCTCTGTGGGCTAGTGTGTCAGACTGCAAAGTTGCTAGAACTGCAAGATTGGTGGTTCAAGCTCACCAGCTGCTCCTCAGAAACCCTATACAGGGTCACTATGGGTCAGAATTGACTTGGCACTTAACAACAGAAGAATTAATGTTTTAGAAGGACAATGAAAATGCTTCTTTGGAAGTGAATGTGACAAGAAGTTGTCTTCATGTACTTAGAACACGTTATAAAGAGGATAAAGGCATCGTGTTTAGTATAGAAAAGCACCAGATTTTTCTATACTAAGACATAAAAAGACATTACAGTTTAGTATAGAAAAGGATCAGTGACAAAGAGGAGGCTCCTCAATGAGGTGTATTGACACCAAGCCTGCAACAATGAGCCAAAACATAGAAATTATATGAGGATGGTTCAGAACAGGGCAATGTTTTATTCTGTTGTACGTATAACTGTTATGAATTGGAACCAACTTGATAGCACGTAACAACAATAGTAAAGCTGTGGTTAATAAATCTATTGACTAGCAAATTCTAAATGGGAATTTATACTATAGATGTATTCTTTTCCTGAATTTTATGAGTGTATTAAGACTTTTTTAAGGACAGAGGACTTGTTCATTAACTTTATGTCATTGGACTGTGAGATGTCACCTATGGACTGATGAGACATATATACAAGAAGCAAACATCTTACACTTTGAGCTGGTTTGGTAACTGGGTAAAACTTTGGGACTGTTCCTTTTGTAGAAAATTTTATTCCATCAATGTATGAGAAATAGTATACTTTGATAGTTTGGCTGACAGGAAAAAAAAAAAAACACACCAAAAAACTGTGAAAGGATTAAAGTAACGACCTTAGAAACAAAATCTTATTGGGGGATGAAATATTCTCAAATTCACTCACAGAAACACACACATGCACTATTTTCCATATTCTTTGCAAATTTGAGCATGATAGCTGGAACACCAGAGGCCTTTTTTGGACCATGAAACCACTTTGAATAAAACTCAAAGCACTTCTATCAGAGAGAATTATTGAACATCTCTGAAAGCAGAATTGCCATTACAATCCAGCAACCTCTTGACATCTTTATCTATCTTGTTTATATTATAGCTACTTCCAGCATGTGTTATAAACACTTGAACTTAGCAAACAACTGATAAAAGAAAGGTTAAAATTTCATAACTAATTAGAAATTGTGGTGTTTTTTTTTTTCTTTCTGTTTCATGATTGACTTAGCTAATAAAAAGAAAATATAAGGAAATATATATACGTGTGTGTGTTGTTGTTATTAGGTGCCATTGATTGGGTAGTGGTGGTAGTTATGTGCTGTGAAGTTGTTTCTAACTCATAGCAACCCTGTACAGGGTTTCCAAGGCTGTAAATCTTTATGGGAACAGAAAGCCTCGTCTTTCTCCTGTGGAACAGCTGGTAGTTTAGAACTGTTGACTGTAAGGTTCTTAGCCTGATTTGTAACCACCACGGTACCAGAGCTAATTTGGTACTGACTCATGAACAACAGAAGGAAACACTGACCTATTCTGCACCAACCTCACAATCATTGCTATGCTTGAGCCCATTGCTGCTGTCACTGTGCCAATCCATCTCATTGGAGTCATCCTCTTTTTCACTGATCCTACAGTTTACCAAACATTATGTCTTTCTCCAGAGTCTGGTTCATCCTAATAATATGTATAAGAGATGAAGTCTGGCCATCCTAGCTTTTAAGGAGTATTCTGGCTGTACTTCTTCCAATACAGATTTCTTATTCTTTTGGTAATTTTAATACTCTCGTTCAAACACAACACTATAGCTTAAATGCATCATATCTCTGGTTTTCTTTATTAATTGTTCTACTTGTACATGCATATGAAATTATTGAAAATACCATGATTTGATTCAGGCATACATTGGTCCTCAAACTGACATCATTACTCTAGAATACTTTAAAGAGATCCTGTGAAGCAAATTTGCCTAATGCAACATGTAATTTAATTTCTTGACTGCTGTTTCCATGAGTGCTAATGGCTGATCTAAGCAAAATGAAGTCTTAGGCAACTTTAATATTTTCTCCATTTACCAAGATGTTATTTATTGGTCCAGTGGTGAGGATTTTTGTTTTGTTTATATTTAGTTCCAACCCTTACTGAGTCTGTGGTCATTTTACTTCAGCAGTAAGTATTTTATGTCCTTTTCACTTTCAAAAAGCAAGGTTACATCATCTGCATATCATAGATTGTTAATGAGTCTTCCTCTAACACTGATGCCACATTTTTCTGTACATAATCCAACTTCTTAAATTATTTGCTCAGCATACAAATTGAATAAGTATGGTGAAAGAATATATATTTGTTGTTGTCAAGCACCATTGAGTCAGTCCTGACTCATAGCGACCCTGTATAGGGTTTATGAGGCTGTAAATCTTTGCGGAGCAGAAAGCCTTATGTTTTTTTTTTGTTTTTGTTTTTGTTTTTGTTTTTCCCCACAGAGCAGCTGGTGTGTTTGAACTGCCAACATTGTGGCTAACAGTCCAATGCATATCATGCAGCTCCACCATGCTCCATATAGATCAGCAAGAAAGAAATTTTAACAAATTTTAGAGGATTCGCTGAGACTCAAAGATGAAAAATCAAGTGGCTCCTATAGAAACAACTGAATAGATAATTTTCTTTTTATGCTCTTATACTCTGTGTTCAAATGACTTGGGTTTGAAACTTAGCTTCACTTATAATCAGCCGAGTAACATTACCCAAGATATACCTCAGTTTTCCCATCTGTAGTTTTGGTATAATAGTTATACCAAATGGTTGGTGGGGAGAATAAGGAAAGAGATATCTGTGAATCACATATAACAGTTTATCTCAAATATTCGTTATTCAATAAATATTGACATATGATTATTATTGCTGTCTAACAAATAGACAGAAAAAAACTTCATTTAAAATTAATGAGGATACTCATGACAATGCAATCTAAAGATTATGGGAGGGACAATTAAAAGAAAATGTCTTAATGGACTTGAAAAATATGATCTTCACAAGAGAAAGAATAAGGTTTTAAGATGATGGAATAGAAACTACTTTTCACATTCTGATTATTAATGAATACTTTACATCAGTAAATACTTTACAGCTGTAGCTTCTCATTTTGATTTGTGCTACATCATCAAATGAACTTCCAGAAGACTTTTCTCCTTCCATATCATTATGGTCATTCTACTCTGAAAAGGCAACTCTTCCCAGGTCATGTTTTGAGTGCCTTCAAATCTAAGAAACTCTCCTTCTAGCACTATATCAGACAACAATCTGTTGTTATCCATATGATTTTCACTGGCTAACTTTAAGAAGCAGATTTATAGACCTGTCTCCTATTTTGTCTTAATGTGAAGGTTCCACAGAAACCTAGAACCCTTTGGATTTTGATGATATTAGTGACATATAACTTCCAACATCAAAGCAACACTCAAGTCACCTAAAAAAAAAACAAAAAAAACTGACTGATAGATTATGGAAACATATATTGAAAGACTAAAATATAGTTGAGGAAAAATTCCCAGATGGTATAACTAAAGTATGAGAAAACACAAGAAAATAAGGGGAAATGTGCCAATTCAGTAAATCAAATATTTAATTAGTAAGAAATTATGAAAAAGAAAATCTGAGAACATATGTTGCTATGAAATTATCAAGGGGGGGGGGAATAGGAAATTTGTAAGATTAAAAAGCATGAATTTCCAAATTACAAGGCCCATTTAGAGTTTTGTTGTTGTTGTGAAGTGCTGTGAAGTCGGCTGTTGAGTCAATTCTAACTCATAGGGACCCTATGCACAAACCACTGCCTGGTCCTGTGCCACCCTCACAGTTGCTGCCACAGTGGAGCCCATTGTTGCTGTCACTATGCCAATCCATCTCATTGCAGGTCTCATTCTTTTTCTCTGCCCCTCCACTTCACAAAGCATGATGTCCTTCTCCAGGGACTAGTCCCTCCTGATACTATGACCAAAGTATGAGAGATGAAGTCTAGCCATCTTGCTTCTAAGGAGTATTCTGGTTGTATTTCTTCAAACACAGATTTGTTTGTTCTTCTAACAGTCCACATTGTTAAGTGCCATCGAGTCATTTCTGACCCATAGCCACTGATTAGGGTTTCTAAGGAGTGGCTTATGAGCTTGAAGCGCTGATCTAGCAGGTAAAACCAAGTTTCCAGTCCAGCACATTAACCCACAGCACCACTCCCAAAGTGGATGATATCTTCAGTATTCTTCTCCAGCACCATAACACAAGTGCACCAATATGGTCTTCCTTATTCATTGTCCAACTTTCCCATGATATGAAGCTATTGAAAAGGCAATGGCTTGGGTGAGGCACACCTTAGTCCTCAAACTGACATCTTTGTTCCTGAACACCTTAAAGAGGTCTTGTGAAGCACATTTGACTAATATGATACATTGTTTGATCTCTTGACTACTGCTTAGGTGAGTGTTGATGGTGAATCTAAGCAAAATGAGGTCTTTTCCAACTTCAATCTTTTCTCCATTTATCATGATGTCATTTATTGGTCCAGTGGTGACTATTCTTATTTTCTTTACATTGAGATACAATCCATACTGAAGGTCTTTGATCTTCATCAGTGAATATTTTAAGTTCTCTTCAATTTCAGAAAGCAAGGTTGTATCATCTGCATATTGCAGGTTGTTAATGAAGTCTTCCTCCAATCCTGATGCAACATTTTTCTGCATAGAACCCAACTTCTCAGATTATTTGCTCAGTATACAGGTTGAAAAAATATGGTGAAAGAATACAACCCTGTCACACACGTTTCTTAATTTTAAACCATTCAGTGCTCCCATGTTCTGTTAGAACAACTGCCTCTTAGTCCAGGTACAGATTCCTCATGAGCACAATTAAGTGTTCTGGAATACTCATACTTTGCAATGTTGTCCATAGCTTGTTATCATCCACACAATAGAAATCCTTTGCGTAGTCAATAAAGCACAGGTAAACATCTTTCTGGTATTCTCTGCTTTCCACCAAGATCCATCAGACATCAACAATGGTATCCCTCATTCCACGGCCTCTTTTGAATCCGGCTTGAACCTCTGGAATTTCTCTGTCAGTGTATGCTTGCAGCTGTTTCTGTATTATCTTTAGTAAAACTTTACTCACATGGGATATCAAAAATATTGTCCGATGATGTCCACATTCCGTTGGGTCACCTCTCTTTGGAATGGGCACAAATACAGATCTCTTCCAATCAGTCAGCCAGATAGCAGTCTTAAACAAATAAATAAGGATAAATAATACATATCAAAGTGTATAGTTGTCTTTTTTTTTTTTTTTTTAATTGGGGATGAAAAATACTCTACCAATAAAGAAAGGCGAGTCACTTGGAAGTTGAAGTCCACCTAGAGATGCCTCAAAAGGAATTCCTGGTGAAAACTTGCCAAAAAATCACATATTGAAAATCCAATGTGGTCCAATTTTACTCTGGTCTGAGTGAGTTCTCCTTGAGTCAAAATCAGCTAAACAACAACTGGTATTAGCTTGAACTGTTAGATGAGGTAGAGAGAGACAGACACTGACAGGTTTTCCTACCTAAGTCTTTTTGTAGATACATTTTGATCACCTGTGATGGTAGAGTAAAGGAATTTATAGCTTTTAATTGTATGGAAATATGCAATTATTTTTCTATGTTATCTATTATATTAACACCATCCTTCTCATATGTGTACTCCATTATGCATATCAAATAAGAAAGTGTGCTTCTGGTTTCCCAAAACCTCTCTCTTTTTAAAAAATATTTTATTATTGTGTTTTTAGTCAAAGTATAGATGGTAAATTTGGTTACCATTTGACAATTGCTTTACCAATTGTTTATTAACATTAGTTACATTTTCTACAATGTGTCAAAATTATTTCTAATTGAATTCCACAAATGGATTTGGTTGTTCTGTTTCCAGTATTATAGTTTCCATGCTCCCTTATGTTCAAATCTTTGCTTTATATAAGCATTTCAAAACCTAGAATGATAACTTTTGTTCTTTCATGCCCTTATTTTACTTTTGGTATACACCATAGTTCTCTATGAGTCCAGGATTGAGTAAGCTGCATGCCCATTTATTAATATAGTTCTGTGACTTTTGTATAAAGCACTTACAAAGTTTTAATTAAAATAGTGCCTTGGTTAAAACTTGCCTTTAGAGCACAAGTTGGCAGTAGCAGCAGGTGAAAGCATGCTATTATATATAATTTAATTTATCTGATGCAACCACTTGAGTGATATTAAGCAGAAATTGACCAGAAACCTAAATAGTAAATGAAATGTTTTTCCTCCTCCATACCTACAATGCTATACAGAGACAGAAATAAAAATGAGAACAGAGCCTAGTGTATCACCTACATGTGTTGAAAAATGTTGTCATGTGTTTAAATGCCATGTAAATAAACTTGTAAGATTTTGGTATGTTTAAAATGACACACACAAAAAAAAGGAAATATTAGTTTCTCTGTTAAAGGTTTAATCAAATTATTTCCTTAATGGTGTATTTCTGTATTGCTACAATTGAACATGTTGACATAGTTGTCATAAGAGCAGGGGTAGTTGTCTCTAATTGTGCTGGCAGCATATTATGTTCATATCATGTTTTTGAATTTCATTTACAGGTAAGTGCTACAAGTAACTGTAACCTGAAGAGGTAATCTATTGCTGATTTATGATAATAGAGACACTTAAATTAAAAACATCATTCAGATGAAATTGTAGACTGTTTTATACTAGACTAAAGCTCCAAATACACAAATATCCACTTTGAAAAAAAAAAATGTGCTCTCAATTTGTTGTATAACATTCTATCTCTAATAAATGTTAAGTGCTTCTACTAGTATTGATTAACCTATCACTGTAATTTTTAAAAATTTACTCAAAAGGAAAACCCAATTTTAATAACTTCACAGATGGGTTATGTTTTTAATTCGTATTATTGTTGCTGTTGTTGTTAAGTGCAGTATAGTCAGTTCTGAATCATAGCAACCCTGTATAAGGTTTCTGAGGAGCTACTGGTGGGTTTGAACTGCCAACCTTGCTGTTCAAACTGACCATGTGATCTAGTGCTTATCCTACAGTGTCATACCAGGACTCCTAATTTGCATTTGTTATTGTTGTTAAGTGCCGTAGTGACGGTTCTGACCCATAGTGTTCCTGTATAGTGTTTCCAAGTAGCTGCTGGTGAGCTTGAACTGCTGACCTTGTAGTTCAAATGGTTTTGCAGTCTGGCGCATTAACCCCCAGTGCCAAACCAGGACTCCTAATTTTTGTTGTTGTTCTTTGTGCCGGTTCTGACTCATAGGAGTCGGTTCTGACTCACAGTAACCCTGTAACAGGGTTTCTGATGCTGTAAATCTTTACGGGAGCAGAAAGCCTCATCTTTCTCTCTTAGAACAACTGGTAGTTTCTAACTGCTGACCTTAAGGTTCACAGTCCGATTCATAACCACTATGCTACCAGAGCTCCTTGGACTCCTAATTAGACATTAGTAAATTGTAGTCTAAGTGATATTTGTCTAATTTAAATTTGGGATATATTTTGTTCTTCTTTCTGATTATATAGTATAATTGGAAAAGATAGTGCATTTAATTGAATACAAACATTTTTTGTAAGCAAAGTTCAAAATATTAATATTAAATAAGTGGAGACATTTTTAAAATAATTATATAACTTCAGGTCATCTAGTTCAGTAATGCCCATGTCATTCATCATCATATTTTTTAGAAAATTCCCAGGCTTCAGTCATTCTGTTCTACATAATCTATTTCCTTGAATTCTATCCAAGAAACCAGTATTTCTTTTTGTATTTTTATTCCTCTCTCTCTTTTAGTTTCCTAGATGATTTTGACCATCTTTCCTGTTTGAAAACTGCTTATAGAACTCAACATTTCATGTATAAATGAGGACTTGGAAATCTACAGAACGAAATAGATTAAAATACAATTATATTGTCCATTGAATATTGTCCAATTAAGTCACTGAATTGTACTATTCGTTGTCATTGCTGTTAAGTGCCAGAAAGTCAGTTCCAACTCATAGCAACCCTATATTGGGTTTCGGAGAATTGACTAGTAAGTTTGAAATGCTAACTTAGTGGTTCAAATAAACCTAGTGATCCAGTGCTTATTCTAAAGCATGACACCAGAGTACATATAGAATTTGTGGGGTGCAGTTTCAGAAGATAACTGTTACATTTGGATCAATGACTAGTTTATTTTAAAAAGAATGTAATCTCTTAACTTTAAGAAAAAGCATGATATTATAAATGGGGATTTTTCCTTTATTTAATAAATTGATATTATCATATTGATATAGTGGATGAAAATAAACAATATAAATTTGATTTCACTGAGTTCCTTTTTCATTGTTCTCTTGCGTACCTCTTATTGTCTTCCTTTGCCTTTGTGATATTGTGCTTATCTTCACCTTATATATATTGCATTTCACTTTACCCAATTAAGTAGGAAGACCTGGTGTGGCACTGCTGGATAAGCACTGAATTGCTAACTCAAAGATCAGTGGTTCAAACCCACCAGCAACTCCTTAGAAACCCTATATGGTTGTTATAAGTCAGAACTGAGTCTACATAACAACAATCTAGTAGAGTCCTGGTGCAAACTCATCAGCCTTTCTTGGAAACATTCTACATGATCTTTATCAGTCAGAAGAGGCACATAACAACAATCCAATTTCCCTTCTCGGTCTCTCTTATCCACAGAAACTCATTTTCTTTAGAAATTTTTGTTTCCTCCTTTTTTTTTTTTAACTTTTTATTGTGAATTGAGGGAAGATTTACAGATCAGATAATTTTTCCATTCAACAGTTTATACATATTTTATCTGCCATCCCCAGAATGTAACATCATTTATTCATTTCCTCACTATATTTCCTATTTCCACCCCTTTTTTCCTAACTCTTCTGTGATTTTTCTTTGAGTTAATGTTGTCCACTTGATTTAAGATGATTTCTTATTCTAGGCGTGCACTCTTCCCTAGTGTTATTGTCCCCCTTGTAGACTTAACTAGTAAGAAACTGAGCTAATTTCCAGGTTTGGAGGGTTGCAAAGTGTTGTAGTCTTGGAAATTCTACCATTCTCTATCTCATCAGTAAGGAAGTGTACACCTTTTTTTATGAGTTTGAGTTTTGTTCAATATTTTTCTTCTACTGTGGCTTAAATCTTTGAATGTGATTTCTTTCAAAGCAGTGGGTACTGGTAGTTAGCACAATTTATATGTTCTGGTCTCAGCATCATGGAGACTGTGTTCATGTGGTCCAACATCTTCAGTCTAAAATTGACCAAGACTGAAATCAAGATGTTTTGATAATTACTGATAATTGGATTGCAAAGTCTGGAAACAAAGAGAAAGTAGGAAAATGGTGTTAGAAATGAAGCTGATAGAATTTTGCAAAACCAATGACTTCTTCATTGCAAACATCTTTAAACAACATAAAAGATGACTATACACATGGACCTCACCAGATAGAATTGGGCTGCGAACCTTAAGGTCAGCAGTTCGAAACTACCAGCCACTCTGCGGGAGAAAGATGAGGCTTTCTACTCCCGTAAGGATTTACACCCTCGGAAACGCTGCACAGGGTCACTATGGGTCGGAACCGACTCAACGGCACTTAACAACAACAACAACAACATAAGTGGAAAGCCAAAACAAGGTCAAGGCCAGACTGTAGAACAAACCATTAATTGCTCATATGCAAATTCAGGCTGAAACTGAAAAAAATTTAAACATATCCAAAAGAACTAAAATATGACTTTGAACATATCTCACTTGAATTTAGAGATCATCTCAACAAATTTGATGTATTAGACACTAAAGACCAAACACCAGAAGAGTTGTGGATTGACATCAAGAACATCACATATGAAGAAAGAAAAAAGTCAATAAGAAGACAAGAAATTAGGAAAAGACCAAAATGGATGTCAGAAGAGATTCTGAAGCTTGTTTTCCAGCATGTTGTTGTTGTCATGTGCCATCGAGTCGGAACCGACTCATAG
>NW_006408816.1:2265667-2268358 GCF_000296735.1 Chrysochloris asiatica
AAACATGCTCAGTATTCCTCAAGCTGAGGGAACTTAAAAAAAAAAAGTCATGCTTCAACTTGCAATATTGAAGGAATCTATGGGGAAAATATTGAAAAATGCCAAAAGCATCAAAAAAAGATGGACGAAATGCATAGAGTCACTCTACAAAAAAAGAAATGGTTGATGTTCAATCATTTCAAGAGGTAGCATATGATCAAGACCTAATGACACTGAATAAGAAGCCCAAAGTGCATTGATGGCACTGGCAAAGAACAACGCTCCAGGAATTGATGGAACACAAATTTAAATCTTTCAACGAACTGATGAAACAATGGAGGAACTCACTAATCTATGACAAGAAATTTGGAAAACAACTACTTCACCAACTGCCTGGAAGATATCCATACATCTTCATGCCCATTCCAAAGAGAAGTGGACCAACAGAATGTAGAAATCATCAGACAATATCATTAATATGTCATGAAAGAATAATTTTGCTAAAGATAATTTTTAAATGGCAGCAACCATACATTAACAGAGAATATCCAGAGGTCCAATTAGGCTTCAGAAGAGGACGTGGAATGAGGGATATCACTGCTGAAGTAGAGAATACCGGAAAGATGTTTATCTGTACTTTATTGACTAAGCAAAAGCTTTCAACTGCAGTGTAGCAAACTATGGACAGGATTGTGGAGAATGAGTATTCCGGAACACTTAATTGTGCTCATGAGCAACTTGCACATAGACTAAGAGGCTATTTTTCTAATACAAGAAAATTGAATGATTTAAAATTAGGCAAGGTCTGTGCCAGGGTTGTATTCTTTCACCATATTTATTCAATCTGTGTGCTGAGAAAATAATCGAGAAACTGGATTACATGAAGAAAACACATGGCATTATCAACCTGTGAAATGCAGATAATGTAACCTTGCTTATTAAAAGTGAAGAGGTCATTTATAAACTCTGGTTCTTTGACTTTATGAAGCCTAAGTTTTGTACCTATAAATTCCTAATAATATGCATTTAAGTATTAATAAATATGAATATTAATATTTGTTACATTTAATATCAATTCATTTTATTATTAGTATAAATTCGGAATGTGTTCTACTTTCTACCCACTTCCCACTTTGCTATTCCACGGGTTTTAAAAATGGTGGTTAGTCCAGTCAAAGCCACTTCCAGCCTAAAATTCACTTGACTGAGGATAATTAATCTTATGTTGGTTTTTAGCCTCATTACACAAACTGATGGGGCCTTCAGCATAGTGGAAGGCAGGGAATTGTGCTGAATAGCAAGAAAATGAAGGATTTGGACCAATTTCTCATTTCACAAGTCTTTACAGTCTCTTTGATCCTTAATATTCCCTTCATTGCTTTCTAAGGGCTTATGTGCCCTCAGGTAGTAGGGAACCCAATCACAAAATCCCAAAGTGACTGTAGCTGCAGTCTTCATTTACTAGTTCAGCATCCGTAGTGAGCTATCAAGAACTAGAGTTTGAGGAAACAAAAGAAAATAGTATGTTTCTGTTGATTAATTAAACTAAGTAATTCCACTGCACTTTTAGAAAGAGAAAAATCATACAGAAAATTAATCAGAAGTAGAAATATTAAGGCAAATAACTGTGTCTGGATTATACAGCAAAGCTATTTACATTCACCTAGAGCATAAGAGAGGCAAATTGAGAAATAGAATGTGATATCTGATAATGGTTCACAGATGCACAGTGTTCCTTTCATTGTTAGATCGGCAGACCCCAGCTTTCCACATTGTATTCCATTACTTTTGAGTTCACATAAATAATTTCATAAAAATAAGAATCAGTTCATTGAAAGCTATTTATCTAATGCTAGTTTTTTAGATGAAAATGGACATTTGGTATGCAAAGTTAGAGGCGATATGATAACATATCTATCCTTGTATTTGATTTAATAATCACAGTGAATGTAGAACAAATATCACAGCTCATATTTTATACCTAGTAAAGCTGTGGTTGAAAATAGGTATATATGTTGTTCAAGTTTATATAGCTGGTAGCAGAACTTGTGTTTAAACCAAATATTTTTCCATTTAAGCACTTCTCAAAAATTTCCAACAATTTACTCCTAATTACTTAAAAAGATAAGGCCAGTTTTAGGAGCTACAGAAGCATTCTGAAGGTAACATTTCTCACATTCTTTTTTCTTGTCTCCTATATTTCCATCCTCAAACCACCTTTCTAAACTTGTATTTGTTTATTGTGTTTTAAAAGAGAAGCGAATATATAGTGATTTCATATTTTTCTCACATTTTTGTTGTTGTCGTTAAGTGCCGTTGAGTCGATTCCGACCCATAGAGACCCTGTATAAGGTTTCTAAGGAGAAGCTGGTGAGCTTGAACCACCAACCTTGTAGTTCAAATAACTTTGAAGTGTGACGCATTAGCCCACAGCACCACACCACGACTCCTCTGTATTTCTTCTAAATTCTGTTCCTGAGTTGAACAATTTTATCTAGCTAATTTCTCTCTCCCACAGCACTACCTTAGACGGCTAAACTCTAGTTAAAACTTTCAACATATGGATTACAAATCAACTTGCCATGTTCAAGTACATTTTCTGTCTTTCAAGGGTATACACATAACTGTTTTCTAAATTATTTTGCAACTTCATAGTGAAACATTACTCTTTCATTTGACCATCATCATTGTCTTAGGCTACATTCTCTAGAG
>NW_006408816.1:2268504-2290292 GCF_000296735.1 Chrysochloris asiatica
GACTGCTAACCATAAGGCTGGTGGTTCAAACCCACCAACTTCTTCTGAGGGTTTCTATGAGTCACTACCAATGTGACAACACTTAGCAAGAACAACAAGACAACAGGTATATATATTTATATAAATATGCTGTGAGGAGCTCTGGTAACATAGTGGTCACAAGTCGGGCTTCTAACCTCAAGGTCAGAAGTTCTGTTCCTCTGGAGAAAGATGAGGCATTCTGGTCCCTTAAATATTTATAGCTTTAGAACCCCAATACAAGGTTACTATGAGTCAGAACCAACTCCACGGCATACTATCACCACTGCCACCACATATATGTTGTTGTTGTTAAGTGCTATGAAGTTGGATCCAACTTTAAGCAGCCCTGTATAGGGCTTAATTGGACCAGCTAGTGTGTTTGAACTGTTGACCTTGTGGTTCAGAGTCCAGTGCTAATCCTACAGTGCCACACTAGGAGTCATTTTATGCATGAATTATATCTATCTATCTATCTATCTATCTATCTATCTATTATTATATAATTGCATCATAAATACATATATATATGTCGTTGTTGTTGTGAAGTGCCGTCGAGTCAATTCCGACCCATAGCGACCCTGTATAGGGCTTCCAAGGAGAAACTGGTGAGCTTGAACTGCCGACGTTGTTGTTCAAATGACTTTGTAGTCTGACACATTAGCCCATAACGCCATACCAGGACTCCACATATGTATGTTGTTGTTGTTGTTATGTGCCCTGGAGTCGTTTCTGACTCATAGCGACCTTGGACAGGGTTTCCGAAGCTGTAAATCTTTACGGGAGCAGAAAGCCTCATCTATTTCCATCGGAACAGCTGGTGTTTCGAACTGCTGACCTTGCGGTTCGCAGCCCGATGGGTAACCACTACGCTACCAGAGCTCCAACATATATATATATATGTTGTTTTTGTTAAGTGCCATTCCCACAGTGCCACACCAGCGACAATTATTTCAAAGAAATTACTTACAAAGTTGTGAAGGCTGACAAGTCCCAAATATATGGATCAAATATCAAGCTGAAGGCTTCTTCTGACTCCTGTGGTTTCAGGAGCTGATGTGTCACAAATCAGTATGTCAAGCAGCTAGCTGCTGGCTCACAGGGCTGTAGGAGTAGACAAAACTCAAAATCTGAGATGAGACGGCAGGCTCCTAGCTTACATCCTAAAAATGAGAGTCAGAGGATGATGTTTGAGATGCGGGATGTAGGACGAAACCAAGTCCAGCTAGAACATCCATATATATTGGATTTAGGCCACACCTCCAAAGAAACTCCCTTTTCAACTTATTGGTTGCTCACAGCAGAGATACTCATGGAGGGTAAATACATAATATCTGCAAAATCACTCAGAAACATGAGGTAGCCAAGTTCACACACAACCTTTACTATCACAGCTATGCAGTTAGTTGTCTTTTTCCACCCTTTGTTAATTACTTTACTGCTTTCCAGGTTTTAGTTTTACCAGGTTTCAAAGCCAAAGCTACGTATTTCTGATTTTTGCTATAGTATTTTGATAACTTTCTGTATTAATAAGGTTTTCCTGTGCAAATAATTAAAGCCAAAATTCAATGAGTTTAAAATGCAATCACTTATTTACCTCATTATTCTTTGAGTAGATTTTCTGGTTTTAATGGACAAGAGATTGACCTAAAATCCTGTTCATAAATTTGTTTGGACTGGTTGGTCCTGAATGGCCTCATCCTATTGTGTTACAGTTGGTTGTCTGTTAGCTGGGTAGCAAGAATATTTGTGGGCATGTATCTTATAGTAACCACAAGACTATCTGGTTTGTTCATGTGTCATCAGGTTTCTAATAGCAAATAAAAATAAATAAAGTAAAATCAAGCTTGAATACACAAACATTTTTTAAGTGTCTGTTTTTCATTTACAACTGTGCTGTTGCTCAAAGCATATTACATAGTTAAGATTAGAGTGAGTATGAGAGGATATTGTCTAAGTATGTAGATAGATGAAGTGGGACCCTTTATACTACAATATAGTACTTTCCTTGATTATATTTATAACGCTGTATTATAACATAACCTTTTAGTCTTGATCTATTAATATTAGACAGATACTATTTCTTTCTCTTAAATTATGTATATGAAAAAGTCTAGACTAAGTTACAGAGTCCTGATATGGCTTGTAGGATAAGCACTGGATTAATATCAGCAATTCAAACACACCAGCAGCTCCTTGGAAATCCTATACATGTGGCTATGAGTCGGAATCAACTTACAAAGCACAACAGCAACTAGGTGTTGCTGCATGATGTGGAACAGAAAATTATGAATTAAAAACAATTATTATTTTTATTTATTTATAGCATGATACAGCTATAAATGAGAATGGAGTGAGGAATGACTCCTTTCTCATGATACTGCAGAGGCCTGAGAGGGTAATTCTATAATATGAGTTGGAGGGCTACAAAACATTTAGCAAATAACGCTAATGAATACTACATTATCAAAGATGAGGCAATTTAAACTGTACCCTTGTCTGCCTCCCTCTTTTTTTTGGCTTGATATCAACTTCTATAATTATTTACTTACTTTACACTGTTTTACAGTTAAAAGTATGGCTCAGGTTGTTCTAAATTCAATGATGTTTGAAGTTTTCCCTTATATGATTATGTTTTTCAGCTTCTAATCTGTACTCATTATTTCAATAATAATAAAGATTTTATACATACAAATGTATCTTTGTAGTTAATAAATCTTTATATTACTCTTGGTATTACCCAATTTTCAAGTGATCACTTTGTTAGCAATTATGCAAACAAGTGTGAAGAGATTGCCAAATATCTTTCCCTACCAAGTAGAATTATTCACCCACAAAATATCTTTCAGTATACAATATTTTTATTCAGATTTTTTCTTTCTCTCAGATAATTGTTAAGAGAAATTTAGGGTACCTGGAAATCTAAACCAGTTATTCAAATTTTTCTGATTAAAGTATCTGAAGTGCTTATTAACACTATATATCCCATGGCCCCTTTCCAATCTCTCTAAAGTGTTGCCTCCTTAATCTTAAGTCTGTCATGTGTTTCTGATATATATATATCAGAAAACCATGTTACATTAGAGACTCATGACAGATGTATTCTACTTATGCCTTTCAGACTTTGTCATGTTACTGAATATTGAGAACATTTTTTTTTTTCATGATGAGTGGAAAATAAATTCCGATCCTAACTAAGATGTTCCATAATAAACATAGATATGCATTTAAGTGGTAATATTTTTAAGAATCTGTGAGGATTTATTGGGCACGTAAATATTTTTGTATTTGGCTTTCTCATAATTTAGTAATAGAAATAAAGCTGCTAGTGTGTAATCATCTAGGTACTAATCACATAATGACAGTTCATTTTGGGAAGTAAAAAACATAGTTTCAAATGAATTTTGTTTTCTAGTGTTATTTTTATTTTAGTTCATGATAAATAAGATGGTGTGGTGCCTTGTATTTTCTTTAAGAGTGCATCTTAGTACTGGGGCAGAAAGAAATAGCAGGAAACACGATTACAGAAAGCTTGTAAGCCTGTCTTCAGCCTATAACTGATTGGAATACCTAAAACGAATTCTAGAACTTGCTCAGTGAAATAGGCCCCTTGTAGTGCCTTTGTAGTGTATAGTACCTTAGGTGGAATCCTGAGCCCCATCCAAAACCTTCTGAGGTGCGATAGTCCCACTGGAAAGGGCAAGCAGACAAGAAAGAAAGATGAGCAGGAAAAATCCAAAACAAAATTGGCAGTCTGATTGGTTACTAAAAGAATAAGCAAGTTGTTCAATGAGGAACCATCAAAACAATCAATCAAGTCCCTTCAAGACAAAACTCTCTCCAAAATGAAAACTCAGAGGAAATACACAATCAGGCATGTAAGTTTTCTGATGATCACGTTGGTCTACTGGTGAGTGGAAGAAGAGGAAAGACAGCAAAGAAAAAATAGGCTGAGTTCATCCATGTGCCACAGACTCCTGTTGACCTGGAGATAAGAGAAAGAAGAAGAAGGGCTAGTTGGTCTGAAGTATGATGAGAACTGGGGATTCCTGAGCCCATGGACAAGGACATAACCATGGAGGGTTAGAACTGAGAGTGAAGCCTCCAGCTGATATGAAATGAGGGGAGACACACAAGAACACCCAAGCTTGAATATAGTACTAATTTGATTTAGCCTCGATACCTTGATGATTAGAACTTGACTAGAGGAAGATTAAAAATAAAAAAAAAAAAAAAAAAAAAACTTTTTCAATAAAGGAAACAAGTGTAAATTGCTACAATTTGATAAACTTGTTCTGTACTCATGGATGTAGTAGCTCAAAATACCAACGGAAAGGGAAGGTGTCTTCACATCAAATATCAACCCTATCCCCTCTTATGCAGGATTTATAGGCACTGGAAACTTAGATATTGGCTACCTAAAATGAGGGGGTGATAAAGACACAAAGTGACAGGCTTACAAGTTTTCAAGAGGGAGTTTAGTTTCGGAGTGTGCAAGGGAAGGTAGAATCCCCACTGAATAATTTTCATCTTGTGCAGACGGGTCTGGTGAAAAGAGATAGGGATAAGATTCTTATGATTGAATAGTGAATAATTGCTATCATGACTAATTGCAACAGACACAACTCTAAAGGGAACAAAAAGGAGGGGGGTAGTTTATCTTACTGTCCAAGAACAGAGGACCCTAGGACCATCAAGGGAGAAGAGCATGAGAGGGATATGGGACCCTATCCAGAGAAGCAGTGACACCAGAGATGGAGGCAGAGATGAGCACAAGGCGAGACCAAGCAGCTGAGGACTCTAGACTCATGGAATGAGAAAGACTGAGTGCTGGAGGCCAGGAGTCAGGCTTGCATAACGTGTTCTTTGGTTGTTTAAATGATTATATGTTCTGGAGTCTTTTTATATACATCCCTCCCCCCTAAAAAAACAAAATAAAAACAGAAGGAATAGAAGCAAATACTGTTGAATGAGGATGCACAGAGGAGATTATAATCATTGCAATGAAATGATGAGTGTAAAACTGATGTTCTCCCATGTAAATGATCACTCAATTCACAATAAAAACCAAAAAAAAAAGAAAAAGAGTGCATCTTAGAGGTAGTTAACCATTTCTTCTTTCCTCAAAATAGGTGTTTCTAGCAAATTCTATTTTTTTTTTTTTTTAATCAATGTTCTGGGTATCACTCTGTTTCATTAAAGGACTTTCTTTTGTTGGTAATTTTTATGAAAATATGGTATTCTAAGGAAAAGGAAACTAATCCAGATTAGTTAAGTAAACTCAACTACATAATAAATATGTTAGCATTAACTAAAAAGCAGAGTATTACCCAGACAAAAGAGCTTCTCAACCTTCTTCTAGTCAGTATCTCTCAGATGTAGCCACTATCTTAATATTAAGAAACATCAATTTGTAAAATAGAAAAATATTTAAAAATATTATCAGGGAAATTTGGGGAGAGATTTTTTTTTTTTATAGAATTCAATTTTTAATATGAATAACCTAATTTAAAGGATATGAAGAAAAAGCTGATATAAAGGGCAAGATGAACTTGAAGAGTGAGGTGGGAAAAAACAACCAACATTCAACCAACATTATTTCTATTTGTTCTCACTGGGAGGAATACAATGTCAAATGACCAAATTGCTTTTGAAAAAGTGGTCCATAGGTTAGGTTATAATAAGAGCAGCTTCATTTTTACAATGTCATTTATTTCCTCAGGGTAGCAAAAAACAAGGACAATTTTTAGCAAAAGTAATAATGCTTAAGGAACAAATCCTTCCTGTTCAAGCTGTTCGGGGATACAGATGGCATAGTGCAGATAAACAGAATTTTAACCTTGCATTTTCCAAGGTTTTATCAGCTATTACACTCATCTACGCTTTGGGGGAGTTCATTCTCTGGGAACATAATAGCAAAGATTTGCCTCCCTAATATTCTAGCCCATCTAGTAGAGAAATTACAGCCACCATTATTGTGGAAAGAGCTTTGCAGAGTGAATTATCTAATGTCTAAAAACTGACAAAGTCTTTAGCCCAGATGGATGATGGGTATACACGTTCATTTTCTAAAATGTGACTGATTAATCTGGGACCTTTATTGAATATATTTCATTCTATTGTGAACTTTATTCAAGGTCAAGTATGTGAGTGTGTAAACTTAGTGATTCGAACCATGGGCAAACACTGGACAACTTTTTCGAAATGATGGTCTATCACTCTGCTAACTGCATCCAAGCAGCACTGTACTTCTTCCCTGAAACTTTCTAAATTAGTTTAAGGTATTTTAGAAAAATGAATTGATTGAGTTTCACCTGTGATAATCATATAGCATCATTTCTATTGTTTCTGATTGTCAGCAGAAATTGAGACACAAATTCTTTATTCAGGACTGTTTTGCTGCCTCTATCTAGGTAGCACTCTAACACTGGCAGTCATAGAGATAGAAGGCTGACTGTCACTTGTCCATACTGAAATACCAGTTATATAATTTGGAAACTTGAAACTGACTGCAGCCTCATTAGGGACACTGGTGGCTCAGTGGGCTAACTACTGGGCTGCTAACCAAAAAAGTTAGCGATGCAAACACACCAGCAGTTTTACAGAAGAAAGGTGAGGTTGTATGTTTCTGCAAAGATTTATAAACCTATAGAGCAGTTCTACTCTGTTATGTAGGGATACTATGTATCAAAATCAACTTGGTGACAGTGGATTTGGTTTTGATTTGGTTGTTGCATTTCTTCCACAATCAGCATTTACCCTCTTGCCTGCCTCAACACCTACATACATTATCTTTCATTATTTTGTATTTGCATGTATCTCTAAGTAGATTATACTTTTTCTTGAGAATGAAAGTGAATTTTGAGGGTTTTCAGTAGATATAAAAGACAACCTGAGTGAAATGACTTAGAGTAGGTTTTGAACATTATTGTTTTTTTCCCATTGCATTACTTTTCCAAAATAAAAATATTTATTGTTCATTTTCTTTATAATGGGACGTGTTCTTATTACATATAAAGGCAAGATTCTAGGACATCAGCAATTCTAGATTTGAAGAAATGCTCAATATTATAAATTTTCCTGAAAACATACAAGAAATAGTCTCATGATTATATGGGTTGGTGCTCAATTGCTACAGCTGTCCAAAATAAATAAATAAATAACTTAAAAGTGAGATAATAAAGGCATTTGAAAGTAAACAATTATATAACATAAAATTTTAGGAATTCTTTACATTGTTTTTTAAGATTGTTTCTAGAAAATTTCCTTACCATGTCAGAAGGTACATTATTCACAATTATAATGAATGCATTATAAGCACTTTATGTGTAAAGCATTTATCAAAATGTGTGAATTTGAACACATTTTTCCCTTGTGTTTAGTTCTTCAAAATATTTTCCCTTGATTTTCAACCATAAATGCATGATTATTGATTTCTCAGATATCCCATAGCATTATTATTGTTTAGTGCCTTTAACTTGGTTCCAACTCATAGTGACCCATATAGGGTTTCTGAGGAAGAGCTGGTGGGTTTGAACTGCTGGCCTTGCAATTAGCAGTCCAGTGTGTATACTATAGTACCATGCCTGGAGTCTCATAGCATTACAGGAAGCTGTATGTGGCACTGTAAGATAAACATTGGACCACAAGGTTGATTTGAACCGCAACATGGCAGTTTAAATCCACCAGTCACTTCTTGGAAACCCTGTAAAGTGTCCCTATGAGTCAAAACAGACTCTATGGCACTTAACAACACAACATGTATAAGGGTGGACACCTGGTGTGGCTCTGTAGGATCAGCACTGGCGTGTGATCCACAAGATCAACAGTTCAAGTTAATTAGGTGCTCCTTGGAAACCCTATACAAGTTCATATGATTTGGAACTGACTCTTCAGCACTCACAGAGACCCTGTATAGGGTTTCTGAGGAGCTGCTGATGAGTTTGAACCACTGACCTTGCAGATTAAACCACCTTGCAGTCCAGTGCAATAATCCACAGTGCCACACCAGGAGTCCAAACAACATATATAAAGATGGGTAAAGGTCGATGATCTAAAGCAGGAGTAACTGGGATTTGAATCTTAGTGTTGATTTTTATTAGCCGCATACATTGAGCATTGATGTTCATAACTTGCTACCATTATTATTATTATTAAATAATAGGCTTACTACAAAATGTAATGAAGCCATCAAATGCATGTATACATTTAGGAAATCCTTAGGTGGCACAAATGGTTTGCACTTAATGACTGACTTCAAGGTTGGAGGTTTTAGCCTGCCTACTAAAACCTAGGATGAAATTCTTGGTGATGAATTTTTAGAAAGATAACAGCCAAAACTATCAATGGATAAGTTCTATTCTGGATATATGGACTTGCCATGTGTAGGAATCAACTAAACAGCCACCTGATTCATTGTATATATTTACAATAGTGATAGGCATGTGTTAAAATTAGACATTTTATATATACTTTCTAATGCTATGTAGGATTGTTTTCATGTATCTGTCTATTTCTGTTCTGGGACTAAATCTTAAGGTTTCTAATTCTTTCATTAGTCCAATTAAATGTGCCTATCATACTCTGTACTAAGCAAATATTGGTAGACTATTTGAATGTTATCTCACTATCCACCCAAAATAAAGGCAGTGGAAACATACATATATTCATAAAGTTCCTTTTGTGTGTGTGTGAGACTTCATACAACACGGCAGGTTAATGTAAAATTAACTTTGGGGTATGCGGAAAATTTCATAGCATGAAAGTGGCACTGTGGATTTCTCAGAGTAATACAATGGAGAAATCCTGAACAATGTATTTGATATAAGTTCTCCTTACGATAAACAATGGAATGCTAACCACAAAGTCAGCTGTTCAAACCCACTAGCTACTCCATAGTAGAAGCATGAGGTTTTTTGTTTCCATAATATTTACAGCCTTGGAAATCATATATAGGGTTGACTTGATGGCACTTAACACAACAGTGAGTCAGAATGGATTGGATGGCAGTGGCTGGATTTCAGATTTATTTTAAATAATTATTTTAGAATAAATTGATGATTTAAAGCTAAATAAACATGAGTATTTATCACACATCTAAAATTTTTTACATGCAGCACTAATATATAAAATGAAATCATAAAAAAAAATTAACTGACATCAATGATTTGCTTCCAGACTTCTGACTTCTACTGAGAAGAGAAAGAAAAACCCAGTGCAAGAGGCACCCTCAACATTAAATGAATAGGAAGCTGCACATGATCACTCATATTATATTCCATCCAACTACAATTGCTGTTGTCACAAAGTCTGGGAAATGTAGATGCTCTATACCTCCCTTAAGCTGAGGTAAAATGGTGAAGAGTACAGTCTATTGATAAGAAGCAAGCAAGGACACATAAAATAATCAGGAAGAAAGAAAGAGAGAAAGAAATAAAGAAAGAAGAGAAGATGGAACTGAGTGAGAGAAGAGGGGCAGAAACAGAGGGATAGATGAGAGAGAGAGGAAGGGAAGACAGAAGTAGCCAGATGAAGATACTATTTCTCCATCACAAATATTTGCTGTGTTGTTGAGTGTCCTTGAGTCAGTTCTCACTTAAATTGACACTATATATAGCAGAACAAAGCATTGCTAGGTGCTATACCATCCTCACAATTGTCATTATTTTTGAAGTCATAGTTGCAGCCACGGTGTCAACCCATCTAGTTAAGGGCCTGCCTCTTTTTTGCTCTCCTACTTACGAAGCATGATGTAGTTCTCCAAGTACTTTTCCCTCTTCATAATATGTCCAAAGTATCTGAAATAAGTGTCACCATCATTGCTTCCAAGGTGCACTCTGGCTGTACTTCCAAGACAGATTTGTTCATTCTTACAGTTGTTGTTGTTAAGTGCTGTAGAGTTATTCCCAACTCATAGCAACCCTGTATAGGGTTTCCGAGGAGTGCCTGGTAAGCTTGAACCACTGACCTTGATTTTCAAACCAAACTTGTGTGCTAGCACATTAATCTGAAGCACCACACCAGGGCTCCAATTCTTCTGGTTGTTGTTATATGCTGTGGAGTTGGTTCCTACTCATTGTTGTTGTTGTTATGTGCCGTGGAGTCGGTTCCGACTCATAGCGACCCTGCACAGGGTTTCCGAGGCTGTTAATCTTTACAGGAGCAGAATGCCTCATCTTTCTCCCGCGGAACCGCTGGTAGTTTCGAACTGCTGACCTTACGGTTCGCAGCCCGATTCGTAACCACTACTCTACCAGAGCGACCCAGCTAAAATAGGAAGAGCAGAATCATTAGTGTAGGTTTCATATAGGTTATGCTTGGAAGCATCTTATCTTATTGCTACTCATTTTTCATTGGTAAGAAAGGAGTCTTCAGAATACATCCAACTTTGAAGAAGCTAAAACATTTATTCGAGTTTGATAAATGCTTAGGATAAAGAGTAAATAAATGTGGCAGAAAGATAAACTTGTTCTTCTATTCTTCTCTGTGGTCTCCGTATAACTACTCCACTATTCCTCCCAAACAGAAAAATAAGCAAACTTTTTCACAAAGAAGCAGTTTAAAGATTGAACTAATATTTTTGTGAGTGTGATAACTAGTTTAATTTTATTTAATGTTCACACTATAGTGACTTTAAAAAATATATTCAACCAATATGCAGTTAAAATAGGCTTTCTCTGGTTTTTCAACTGTGGAATATTTCTGTGGGAATGAAAATCAGTTGTTAGTCTCATAGGAAAAAACTTGCCATCAATAGGTGATAGTCTATTAGAAATTTCTAACAAAGTACTACACATTACTTAAATTTGGATTGTTATCCTTTAAACATTTTAAGTGAAGCATCTAATCCAAGATCTTAATCAGGTTGCTGAAAAGTCTTTGTGTGAAGTTTCCACTAATTGAAATTCTTTTAGTGCCTATGCTGTGTCTAGACTCACAGATTTATCTTGTGCAACCTATTACAGTGCTTGAAACAAAATAAGAAGTTAGTGAATATTTTTAAATAATCAAAATATAAGTGCAATAGTGACTGCCTCCAATCTTTATGCTCTTATTGCTCTGAAATAAAAGGATTCTTATTGATTCAATAGAAAAAGTACTCAGTTATTAACTGAAAGATCAATGATTCAAATCCTTCAGGTAGCGTACGGGATAAAAATGAAACAATCTGCTTATGTAAAGATTACTATGTTCAAAATTGTATGGGTCTGTTCTATCCTGTCCTATAAAGTCATTATGTATTAGAAATGACAGCATAGCAGCAGTCTTGGGAATCTTCTAGAAAGTTCCACTCTACCCTTCAGCATCTCTATGAGTCACAATCAACTAGACAGCATCAGATTTTTAGTTTTGTTTTAAAATACACCTCCAGGTTTGAACGATGCTCTTGATATCATTTCATGACCAACTGCCTGAATTGACTCTTTAACCCCTGTGCTCACTAAATTCTTTCCTAAGGCTTAGTTTGATATTTCATCCCAAAACCTGTACCAACCATATTCCAGATTAGCAGTGACTTCTCACAAGTTTCAGTGTCAAGATTTAGGTCAGAAATTAAAGGACTAATATGTATTTTCCCTAACAGATTCTATAATATGTATCCTATAGATAACTTTGCTTGGTATCTATTACAAATCAATGAGCTTGGTCATTTTTCTTTCCATTACTATCTTTAAGTTGATTAAAAAAAAAATGTAACATGAAATTCTTCAAGAAGATCTTTTGGTTGACTTGATAGCAACAGATTTGGTTTTGGGTTGAAGGAGGCAAAAGATAATAAAATCATGTTGTTAAATGTCATCAAGTTGGTTCCAACTCATACCAACCCTATAAAGGGATTTTGAGTAGTGACTGGTGATTTTGAACCACAGAACTTAAGGTTAACAGTCAAGTGCTTATCCTACAGTGCCACACCAGGACTCCAAATCATGAGGAGTATAAATTGTTTAATTCCTTATACTTTCTTTAGTATTTGAGCTATAATAACAGATTTACCTTAACTTTCTTAAAATCAGACTATGAATATCTATGTATGGTATGAACTTTTCTGTGCTTGCATTTCTCCTTCCCTTTAGAACTGGAGTGGATTCTCACAAGGGGCAAGAGTTCTTTGCAAAGAAATGCTAATTCTTATGGGATCCCACAACCTTAATGTTCTCTTCCATCTACAAGTTCTGTAAACTGAGATGTAGATGCTCAAACTTTACTATGCAAAGCCACAAAAGGACATGATTGCACCACTCTGTGGCCAGAAATTAAGTACGTTCTCATAGCTCTGTCAAGAATATAAGTATGTTGTCAAAGCTCTATTTATAAACCATTAAGATTTTCCCAATGTTTATGCTATTTGCTTTGCCATTTGGAAAAGAGAAGTAGATTAAAGACACCACTTTTTAGAATAATGAACTGCAAGTAAAGCAAATCAAATAAATTCAGTTCCTTCCTGTTAGTTAAATTAGTTAGATGATTGGGGAAAGGGGCACGCTCATTGGAAATTTAACTACAAGCATGAATATGGGGCTGGTTTAGAATCATGAAGTAGTATATCAGGGAAACAATACACTATGGGTTTCTCCTATTTAGGCAAGTCTTGTAAGAGAGACATTAATTTCCCTTTTGTTCCATTTTGTTCCCTTTTGTTTATTTCGAAGATGTTTGTATATAGTAAATAGCTATATCTTTGGAACATAGCATCTGTATTTAGTGTATAATATTATGACTATCTAATGAACATCCTTGTAAAATATAGTACTAATTTCTGTGCAATAATAACTAGGTTTACTTGTAGTTTTAGATGTTAGAGATATTTCTCTGAAGATCAAACAGCATTTATTCATGCTCACTGTCCAATATTATAAAGATAATATCTGCCTCCATCTGAAGCAAATGAAACCATTTTTTAAAAATTGCCACTGTATAATTATTGGATTCCTAAACTCAGGATTTCTTTTCTATAATGAAATGCACTGAACATTTATATATTACTCTGTCTTCTTATTATTATCTTGTAATAAATGAGCTCCCTTGGTAAATATTCCCTATGTCATTGTGGAGTAAAAGACAGATGTATTTTCCATTTAGAGAATTACATTTTAAAAATATCTTATGTAATGTAGATTGAGAGTTTTGTTCAAACCTTATATATAATTAATGTTTTTCTGTTCAGATATTGCAATACATTTCAAGAAAGAATATTGAAATGTCTACTTGGTGATTTGGCCTTGCAGTTATACCAACTTGAGTTTCATGTATTTTGGAATTTTCATAGTGGATACATAGATCTTTCGTATTGTTATGTCTTCCCCATACACTGACTCCTTTATCATTAGGAAAGTAGTTTCTTCATCCCTGGTCATTATTGCTGTTGTTGTTTGCTCTAAAATACATTTTCTGATATTAGCATTATTACTCAAGCTTTTGTCAATGAATTGTTTTCATTTTATATACTTTTAACAATTTTATATGGCTGTGTTTTAGACAGAGTCCTCATGTGGCAGTGTATGGTAAGTACTAGACTGCAAACCAAAAGTTTTATGGTTCAAACCCACTAGCTGCTCCTTGGAAATCCTATACAGGGTCTCTATGAGTCAGAACTAATTTGATGACACTTAACAATGACAACAATACCATGATTGTATTATGTATGGCATCCTTCAAACCAAAACCAAACCGGTTGCCATCAAGTTAAAGTTCTTCTGATTTCAGGCCATACTTGAAGAATTTTAAATATTTTATCAACTTAAAGATAGCTAACAGTGTCATAATTTCTCAATACTCCTTACATATTGATGACACTTAACAGAAGTAACAACAACTTGTAGTCAATATTTAGTTGGATCATGATTTTTATAGTAGCTTGGACAATTTATTTATTGAATTGATTGTATAGATCATTTATATTTAATGTAATGTTGATAAGTTTGGATTTAGTTTTATCATTTTATGATCATTTGGGATGGTATCAATATATAGTGAGATCTGTGAGAGTCATGTTTTTCAGGTCTCACAAGTTTTCTACCTTTGACAAAGTGCAATCTCACCACTTTTTGACTGTTCTTTTTTAGTTGAAAACACTTGCATTTTCTTTCTCTGAAAAGTTTTTCCCTTATACAGCTTCAGACTTGCGCAGATTTTAGTGTATTACTATCAAATGAAATGTAAACATGATCTTTCCATGCCTACCAAATGGCAGGTAGGTGAAATAGATGTAAGGAATTCAGATACTACAAGGGTGAGTCAAAAATTGTCTGTACTATGGCTGTAGAATTTATTCCACTGAACTTTTAGAAAAGATAAATACACCATTTTTTTTTTTTTTTTACATAATATCTTTGTTTTCAATTCACTTTGTCCATCTTTTAACAAGGTTAACAAAATTTCCTTATTTTAAAAGAATATTTTAGGCTGACCTTCAAGCACAAATTCACCATTTATCTTCAGAGGTGAATCTTTGTCCTGAAAGGGCTGTTTTTAGAAGGCCAAACAAGTGAAAATCTGGTGAAGCAAGTCCAGAACTTCTAGTAGGATGCTTTAAACACCTCAAAATGCATTTTTCGAAGAGTGTAAAGAGTGTGGGCCCAGTTGTGGGGCCATGCACTGTCATGCAAGAGACCAAGCCCTTCATGACAAGCACATCTCTGCTTTTAATCCTAAATTTATGCTTCATCTCTTCAGTGAGCATCTTAATGTAATGAACAGTGCTGATTGTTACATCATTTTTCTCATAATGTACAAATACTGGCCCCTGAGAGTCCCAGAAAATTGTCAACATCAACTTTCCAGCTGATGGTTGACATTTGAACTTTTTCTTCATCTGCAATTGAGGTTTCTATTCCTTACTCTGCTGTTTACTCTCAGGCTCATAGTGATGAATCCATGTCTTGTACTATTAACTTTTTTTTTTTCCAAAGAAACTTTTACCTTCCTTTGAGTACAAGTCCAAATTATGTTTGCAGATGTCCAACTACTTGTTTATGCTCTCCCACGTGTTGTTTCAGTACTCACCTTACACAAATTTTTCAAAATCTTTCTTTCATGGATTCTTGCATAGACAGAGCCATGGCTGATTTGCTAATGATTTGTCACATAATTGACTGTCACTCACCTATTTCACAGAATCATTTCACATGCACGTTCAATATTGTCATTAGCTTTAGATGTAGACACACATTTTAATGTAACTGCAGTGTGGATAAAGTTTGTCTCACCCTCGTATAACATGTGAGGAAATTTTATTAAAAGTGCACAATTTGGTCAATATGTTATATTTCAGGTATTTCCATCAATTCTTCCCAACTTTTGTGCTTTCTAAATTATGATGTTCTATTTGTGCATTATTGTTGTTGTTAGGTGCCATTGACTCAGCACTAACTTATAGCAACACTATGCACAACAGAATGAAACATTGCTTGATCCTGGGCCAAGCTCACAATTGTTGCTATGTTTAAGCCCACTGATGCTGCTAATGTGCCAATCCATATCATTGGGGGTCTTTCTCTTCCCCTCTGACCCTCCACTTTACCAACATGATATCATTTTCCAATTACTGGTCCCTCTTGACAACATGTCTGAAATATGAAAGACAAAGTCTGGACATCTTGGCTTCCAACGAGCACTCTGACTGTACTTCTTTCAACACAGATCTATTTGTTCTTTTGACAGTCCATTTCTTTCAATATTTTCCACCAACACCATAACTCAAATGCATCAATTCTTCTATGGTCTTCCTTATTGATTTGTGCATCATAGTTCACCATAATATTCTTTGTTTGCATTGTTAAAAAAAATACTTAAATATTAGGTTTATAATAAATAGTAGAAGGATTAATGTCAACATTGACTGTATGTACTTAATAGCAATGTTTCTAAAAGTTTCATATTTGAGAAGAATTAGGAAAGGAAATAGTGTGTACAAGCATTAAGAATTAACATATAAAAAACAAGAGAAACACACTAATATTTGTTATTATTATTATTATTATTATTTCAAGAAGATATTAGCAAAGAGTTTGCTTGATTTTCTCATTATTGCCTTAGTGAATATTTCAAAAATAACCTGTTTTATGAGTCAGGGAGCAGGTAAGTATTAAACATACACACAGAATCACTCAAACACAATCACATAATCATACATATATGGTGATGCTACTGATCATTTTAATAAACATTCTAAAATTCAAATATTCAGATGAGTGTTTTTTTCCTTCTAAAATGTTTTCAAGTGCTTCTGCTATTTTCAGAGATGTATATTTTTTAAATGCTTTCAAAAATCTCTTACTCATTCTTCTGCACATCCTAAATGGCACATGATTATGCCTTGAGGGTAGATTTGAAATTAGGTAAAAGCCAGATGTCTTTTTAAACATAGAAAAGAAAATTACTTATGAAATCGGATAGTACAATTTGTGGTCAAAAAATAAAATGTGGATATATACTTATAAGATTGTTTTCCTACATTCACTTTATAATTGTTTGCAAAGCAGATATCAAAAAGGATTTCCAAATATTTCAGCATTTTTAGAGGAAAATCTTTGGTTTCCCAAAGACTGCAATTTTAAAGGACAGGAATCATTTGTTGTGTAATTTCTCCTTTTGAATTAAAAAAAAAAAAAAGTTGTCAATTAGAGTCAGAATAGTTATCATAAATGTCAATTTCCTTTAAGTAAATATTAAACTTGGTAAAGTCTCTTTTAAAATAAGCTAGATTTGTAAGATTAAAAAATAAATAAATAAAAACTAATGTTTTAGTAATTATTAATTATTCTTTACCCCAGTCATCCATTCATAAAATCAATTTAAAAAATTAAGTCTCTAGTTTCTTTGCAATAATTTATGTGCTTAGTTTGCATTTCAAAATAAGCTAACAATAATTGTGATTTTAGGAAAGTACAAAATATCATGCATTATTATATATGAAAATGTCTGTGTATAAGAAAAACAAACAAGATAGGAGTCCATGGTATGCCTCATCGAAAATAAGACTTGTAAGCAAAAACTTGGATGAAATGATCAAAGAGTCCATAGAGCTATGTTTCAGTGGCATATTCAAGGCAGAAGAAATTACTAATCCCAAGTCCATGAAACTGGAGCATGATTTATTGTTAAAGAAACATAGCAAAGGAATTGTTGTTCCTGAAAATGATTACATGTTGTGAAGAATAGTAAAGCACAAGGATGACTGGATTCTACTTTGTTTTTTTAAGGATGCTTCAAGATAGAATTCTGTTTTTAAAGGAACTGTCTGAGCACTGGTTTGAATATAAACCACAGTTGAATAAAGTTAGAATCATTAGAACTAGTCCTTCAGATAAGAGATAATGATGGCTCAGATGAAGGTGGATAGCTGTGGAGGAAGTGAAAGTGTTTATTATAAATACAAAATTAGTAATCATGATATATAGGTAAAACTGAAATCCATAATAATGGATAAGATCAGAAGAGAAAGGAAAAATAATAGATACAAAAGTAATAGAATCAACCCTGAGGCACTAAAAATCCAGGCCTGAGGATCAAAAAAGTGAATGTAGAAGTAATGATGAGTGAAGTAGAAAAAAATTAAGCACAGTGTATTTCATTGGGAGTAAAATAGAAGTAGTAAAATCAAACAGAAGACAGCAATCAAGTATGCAACTACTGGAGATCATCTATCTTAATTTTTCCAAGACAGTCTTGGTATATACTAATAGAGGCTCCTTTTCATTGTAATTTAAATTTTCATTTGAATGATAAGTTATGTGGTCCATATGGCACTGTATGTATAAGGATAAGTATTGGACCACAAGGCCAAGTTGAACCACAAGGATAAGCACTGGACTGCTAACTGAATTATTGGTGGCTCAAACCCACCAGTTTCTCCTCAGAAACTCTAAATAAAGTCACTATGAGTTAGAACTGACTCAGCGGCACTTAACAACAACATAGTGTGATGATTTGCTCATGGAATTTGAATCTATTTCATTTTTTATCATGCATATTAAACCAGTTGAGTGGTTTCCATCAGCCATACTCAGCTACACAAGCACAGTTATGAAACTGGTGGAGAGATGGATTTAACTTGTGTTTTGGTTGTACCAACTGAGAATAGCAAAGGGTGAGAAGGCAAAGGGAGTCTGTGGCATATGCAAGGAAAGGATTATAATAACTTAGTATATTACTCAAGTCAGTTCAGCAGAGACATTACATGAGATCACACAACAGAAGATAATATATAAGATAAGGAATGGAGGATAATTACATAACAATGAGAATTATGCCATAGTCAAGTTGCCACATATTTTAGGGGACACAATTAAATCCATATCAGGCATCATCATGGGAAAGACTAGCCAAAAAAAGTTTCAGGATAGGTAGAAGGGGGAATATGTTTCAAGGAAATTCAAATTAAATTTCATTGTATGTAGTAATTCAAAATGGCCAAAATTTTCTGGCTGCCAGTTCATGACTCCAGCATCCAAATTTAGGAAAGCAAAAGTAATACTATCTCTCTTTGCAGATTATATGATTATATGGTGCTGCAGGATAATGAACTGGACCGAAAGGTTGGTTTAAATTGCAAGGTTGGCATTTCAAACACATGATTCACTCCTTGGAAACCCTAAGCTGGGTTGTTATGAATTGGAACATACTCAACGACACTTAAAAACAGCAACAATAGTACATAGAAAATCCCAGAAAGGCAACAAGGAAAGTACTTGTTGAAAGAAGAAGTCAGCAAAGTGGCAGGGTCTATGGGCCTTGGTTACCCTTCAGTTCTAGAATGGAACTTACCCGTATGGCTCATATTTCATCCAAGCAGTAGGTAGGCATATGTTGCTGTTATTAAGTGCTGTCAAGTCAGTTCTGACCTATAGCAACACTGTATAGGGTTTCTGAAGCTTTCAATATTTGCAGGATATACAGATGGAAGGGGGGAAAAACACTAATGAGGAGGGGCAGAGTTTGATGGCAGATGGGGAAGAAGTGCAGTTAGGACCTCTGTCAGCAATAATACAGAATACTGGACGAAGCAGGTTCAGGAGACAGTCCCAAATTCTGAACTACATATAAAGGAATATTTAGAAAGTTCAAAGGCTTATAGTCAGTGGATTTGTAACAGAAGAAAGAAACTGGTGCATTCCAAACACCAATAATGATCAATACATCTTGATTGCATGTTTGTTCAATTTCAGATTGAAGAAGTTGCTAGAATTCTTCTATTTCATCCTCACTGGCTTTAGCACATAAATTTGAATAATAGTGGTATTAACTGGGCATCCCTCTAGGCGCATGGATATTATCCTATCACAGACAGCGTTATTTCTCATGATAGATCTGGATATGTTCCTTTTGGCAATGAATGCAACACCATTATCAGATTCAAAATGACCAATACCAGTCCATTTCAGCTCACTAATGCCTAAGATAACAATGTTTATGCATTCCATTTCATTTTTGACAACTTCCAGTTTTCCCAGATTCATACTTTGTACATTCCGTGTTCCAATTTTCAGTGGATATTTACAGCTGTTTCTCTTCATTTTGAGTTGTACCCCATCAGCAAATGAAGGTTCTGTGGGCTTTTCTCCCACAAGATTTACTCAATTTGTGTTATCACGGTCAAGTCTACTTTGATGTGGCAGCTCTTCCTCAGTCGCATTTTGAGTTCCTTCCAACCTGAGAGACTAATTTCTGGCATTATATCTAACAGTGTTTCTCTGCTATTCATAGAGTTTTCAGTGACTACTGATTCGGAAGTAGTTTGTCATTCTTTCTTCCTAGCCTGTCTTTGTCTGGAAGCTCATCTGAAACCTGTCCACCATGAATGACCCTGCTGATTATTTAAAATACCCATGGCATAGCTTTCAGAATCATAGCAACTTAGACGATACCACAGTGTGACAAACTGACAGACAAGTGGTGGCCATTTGGTATTAAGTGGAAACTGCCCCCTTTAAATTTTGAGTAGATCTGTGTACATGTGTAGTAGAACCACCATGCACAGACGGTGAGAGACCAATGAACTAATGAACAGATACCAAGAAATGAATGTCCACACCTGTATCTCCATGGTTCTTTCAGGCATTTGTGACTGTTCTGATCCTTCCCCCATAGGGTCTCTCCTAAGACGGTGGCTCCAGGAATAGCTGAGCATCTTGAATTAGAAAGCAATGGATTTCTTGATTCTGCTACAAATTCCCCTAGCTGTAAGCCTTCCAATCTTGTAAATATTCTTTTATATGTGGTTCAGAGTTCTAGCACCATCCCCTGAGCTTGCTTGGCCCGGTATTCTAAGTTGTTGGTGACCGACCTCCTCACTGCATGACTACCCAATCTGCCACCTTGATTGTATCTCAGGAGGAACATGGAAACATTAAAATGATGAGGAAACTGACAAGAAAGTACACAAACAAACCCATGAACTGAGCAAAGGAAGACTTACAGAACAAAGAAACCAGCTCATCATAAAGAACAAACATAATGAAAGCAATTACTCCATACCTATCAATAAATAAACTGAATGTAATAGACTAAATGCACCTGTTAAGAGATAGAGCATGGCAGAATGAATAAGAAAAAAAGAATCTTCAATATGCTGTCTGCAAGAGGCACAACTTACACACAAAGTAAAAAATAGACTAAAAGTTAAATGATGGGGAAAAAAATATACCAAGCTAATTGCAATAAAAAACGAACAGGAGTGGCAATATTAATCTCTGATAAAATAAACTTTATGACAAAAACAAGCATAATAGATAAAGATGGACATTATCTCATGATTAAAGGACAATTGAACAAAATGTCATAACCATAATAAATATCTATGCTCCCAATGAAAGAGCTCCAAAATATATAAAGCAAATTCTAATAGATTTGAAGAAAAAAAAATAGAGAAATCTACAATAATAGTGGAAGATTTTAACACACCACTTTCAAAGGGGTATAAAACAACTAGAAAGAAACTCAACAAAGACATGAGGAACTAAAAACAATCAGCCAATTGGATGTCATAGATTTGTACGAACATTCAACCCAGCAACAGCACAGTACACATTATTTTCCAGAACATTCTCCAGAATAGATCATGTGTTAAGCCACAAAACAAGCCTCCATAAATTTAGAAACATCAAAATACTACAAAGCATTGTCTCAGAGCACAATGCTATCAAATTAGACACCAACAACAGAAAGACCAAAGAAATAAAGTCAAATACATGGAAACTAATAAAACCCTGCTGAAAAGTGACTGGGTAGTAAAATAAATAAAACATGAATTCACAAATTTGAATGAAACATAATATACCTAAATCCTTGGGACAAACTAAAAGCAATGCTGAGAGAAAAATTTTTTCAATAAATGCACACATCAAAAAAGAAGAAAGAAGCAAAACCAACACATTAAATCAATATCTCCAGCAACTAGACACAGACCAGCAGAGTAAACCTACAATCAATAGAATAAAGGAAATAATAAAGATTAGAGCAGAAATAAATGAGATAGAAAATAGGAAAAAATAGAAAGAATCAACAGGGAAAAAAGCTGGTTCTTTGAAAAAATTAATAAAATTGAACAAACCACTGGCAAACCTAAGAAAAGAAAAGAGGGAGAAGACACAAATAACATTCATAAGACACCACATGGATTATGTTACAGAACCAATAGAAGTAAAAAGGATAATAACAGAATAATATGAAAAGTTGTACTCCAACAAATGTGAAAAACCAGAGGAGATGGATACATTTTTTGTAAAGCACAACCTAATTAAACTTAAACAAAGAGAAGTAGATATGTTGAA
>NW_006408816.1:2291124-2293153 GCF_000296735.1 Chrysochloris asiatica
GACACATACAGAAATGGAAGAATATGCCATGCTTCTGGATAGAAAGAATTAACCTTGTGAAAATGTCAATATTACAGAAAGCAATCTGCACATATAATGCAACCTCAATCCAAATTCCAAAACATTCTTTAGATAGATGGAAAAAAATAAATTACAAACTTTATATGGAAAGGCAAGAGACCCCAGATAAGCAACGCACTGCTTAAGAAGAAGAAAAAAGATAGAAGCCTCTCAACTTCTGCTTTCAAAATTTACTACATGGTTACAGTGGTCTAAACAGCCTGGTACTGGTACAGTGAAAGCTACAGAGATCAATGGAACAGAATTGAGAATCCAGAAATCAACCAATCCATATAAAGACAACTGATCTTTGAAAAAGGGCCATAGCACATTGAGCAGGGAAGACACAGTCTCTTCAATAGATGGTGCTGGCAGAACTAGAAATCAATATGCAAAAGATTGAAACAAGACCTCTTGTCACAGACAAAAAACACTCAGCATTCAACTAAATACCTAAATGTGAATCCCAGAATTATAAAGGTCATCAGTGTAGAAATAGGGACAAATTTAAGAGATCTGATACAGGGTTCACAAAGACTACCAAACTTTGCAAAATGTCAACAAACAAAAGAAGACAAAATAGATAATTGGGACATTATGCACAGCACTACGAAACATTACCCAGTCCAGGGCCAACTTTACTATTGTTGTCTCCATTCAGCCAATTGGTGCTGCCACTTTGCCAGTCTATCTCGCTAGGCGTCTTGCTCTTTTTCTCTCACACTCCAAGTTACCAAACATCATATCCTTCTTCAGCAACTAGTCCCTCCTAAAAATGTCTGAAGTATGAAAGACGAAGTTTGGCTATCCTGTTCTCCAAAGAGTACTCTGGCTGCACTTCTTTCAACATGAATCTATTGGTTCTTTTGGCAGCCCATGCTATTTTCAATATTCTCTTCCAACACCATAACTCAAAAGCATCAATTCTTCTACGGTTATCCTTATTCACTGTCCAGCATTCTCATGCACAAGAGATTACTGAAAATTTCATGGCTTGAGTGAGTAGCACCTTACTCTTCAAGCTGATATCTTTGCTCTTCAACACATTAAAAAGGTCTTGTGCAGCAGATTTGCCTAATGCAATACGTCATTTGATTTCTTGACTGCTGCTTCCATGAGTATTGATAGTTGATCTTAGAAGAATGAAATCCTTGACAACTTCAATCTTTTTTCCATTGATAAGAATGTTGTTTATTGGTTCAGTGGTTAGGATCTTTGTTTTCTTTACATTGAGATGCAACCCATACCCAAGGCTGTGCTGGTTGAACTTCATCAGCAAATATTTTAAGTCATCTTCACTTTCAGCAAGCAAGGTTCTATCATCTGCATATCGCAGGTTGTTAATGAGTCTTCCTCCAATCTTCATGCCACAATTTCCTTTATATAATACAGCTTCTCAGATTATTTGCTCAGCATAAAGATTGAATATGTATGCTGAAAGAATACAACCCTGTCTCATACATTTCTTCATTTTACACCATTCAGTGTTCACATGATCTGTTCGCACAACTGCCTCTTGGTCCACGTACAGATTCCTCATGAGCACAATTAAGTGTTCTGGAATACTCATACTTTGTAATCTTTTCCATAGCTTGCCATTATACACACAATTAAAAGCCTTTGCATAGTCAAAAAAATACAGGTAAACATCTTTCTGATAATCTCTGTTTTCAGCCAAAATCAATCACACATCAGCAATGATATCCCTTGTTCTGCGGCCTCTTCTAAATCTGGCTAGAACTTCCAGGAGTTCTCTGTCAATGTATGCTTGCAGCTGTGTCTGTATTGCCTTTAGTAAAACCTTACTCTCATGATATCAAAAAGATTGTCTGATGATTTCCGCATTTCGTTGGGTCACCTCTCTTTGGAATGGGCACAAATATGGATCTCTTCCAATCAGTCAGCCAAATAGTTGTCTTCCAAATTTCTTGGCAGAGATGAGTGAGTGCCTCCTGTGCTGCCTCACTTT
>NW_006408816.1:2295923-2312086 GCF_000296735.1 Chrysochloris asiatica
TTGCATTTTGATTTCCTTCTAACCTGATTTGCTCATTTTCTGGCACTATATCTGACAGTGTTTCTCTGCTATTCATAAGGTTTTCAGTGACTAAATATTATGTAGTGGTTCATCACTCCTTCCTATTTTGTCCTCGTCTCAAAGCTCATCTGAAACATGTCCAACATGAGTGATCCTGATGGTATTTAAAATACGGGTGGCATAATCTTCCAGAATCACAGTAACTCAGAATCCACTAGTCATGCAAATCAAAACAATGATGAGATATCTTCTCACCCCAGCAATAACAGAATAGTTCAAAAATGAAAAGGATAATAAATGCTGGTGATGATGTGGAGAGACTGGGACCCTCCTACATTGCTGGTGGGAATGCAAAATGATCCAACCACTCTGGAAGCAGTATGGCATTATGTCAAATAGTTGAAACTAGAACTACTTTATTTTCCAGCAATCCCCCTACTTGGTATATATCCACATGAAATACAAGCCATAACAATAGTAGATATCTGCACAGCTATGTTTAAGCAGCACTATTCACAACAGCAAAAAATATTGAGACAGTCTAAGTGCCCGTCAATGGAAGAATGGATAAAAAACAAAACAAAACAAACAAACAAAAAAACTATAGTATATACACAAAACTGAATATTATGTTATCTTGAAGAATAACAAGGAAGCTGCAAGCCACCACATAACATGGATGAACCTTGTGGACATTATTGTGAGTGAAATTAGTTAGTCACATAAAGACTAATATTGCATAAAACCATTAATGTAGAAGCATAAGAAAACATATCCATACTAACAGGAAAAAAAAAAAAAAAGCTGTTGGTTACCGGTAGGGGTGGAGTGGAGGAGTTTGGGGGGATTGAGTGAGGGAACGGTAGAGCACAGGATAGGTGGTAGACACATCCTATTTCAGACATTTGGGAGAGTAATACACAAGAAGAGGGAAGGGGTGAAAGAACAAGGTAGAAAGAGAAACACTACTGAGACAGGTTTGCATCTGCTAAATGGGACAGAGGTAAATAGTGATGCATGCTAAAACTTGGAACAATAGGGCTTTGTGATACAGGGATTGAGACATAGTCTGAAGCAGAGAAATAATACTAAGATCCCTGACTGTCTTATAAATATTGATTTCCCTTGCCTATTATTGTAAAATAGACATTTGAGTTGGATAGAAAGGAATGACAGGAAACATGATTATAGAAAGTTTGTAAGACCATCTTCAGCCTATAACTGATTGTTATTGGTGTTATCAAAAGCCGTCAAGTTGATTCTGACCCATAGCAACCCTGTATAGGGTTTCCAAGGAGCAGCTGGTGAGCTTGAACAGCCTACCTTGCAGTTCAAATGGCTTTACAGTCTGGCACATTAACCCACAGATCTTTGATTGATTGGAATACCTAAAAGGGGTTCTAGAACTCACAATGTGAAATATGCCTTTTGCAGAGCCTTTGTAGTGCATAGGACCTTAAGTAGAATCCTGAGCCCCATCCAGAGCCTTTGAAGATGGGACATTTCCACTACAAAGACAATTAAACCATCCTGGAAAATCTAGAGTGACAGAAGATACATCTTGAAAGAAAGATAAGCAGGAAAAAAACAAAACAAAAATGACAGTATGTTTGGCTACTACAAGAATAAGCAAGTTGTTCACTGGGAAGCCATCAAGGCAAACAATCAAGTCCCTTCAGGACAACCCCCCTTTTAAGAATGAAACTCAAAGGGAACACATGAGCATGCATATAAGCTTGCTGGTGACCACATTGGTCTACTGGTGAGTGGAAGAAGAGGAAAGGAAGCAATGTAGAAATGGGTTGAGTTCAATTATGTTCCATATACTTCTGTTGACCTGGAGATGAGAGAGAGAAGAGGAAGAACGGTTGGTTGGTCCCCAGTGTGGTGATATCTGGGGATGCCTGAACCCATGGACAAGGACATAGCCATGGAGAACTAGAGCTGAGAGTGAAGCATCCAGTTTATATGAAGTAAGGGGAGATGTACAAGAACACCAAAAACTTGCAGATAGTACCCATGTGACCCAGCCTCCATGACTTTATAATCAGAACTCGACTTGTTGTTGTTGTCAGGTGTCATCAAGTCGGAACTGACTCATAGTGACCCCATGCACAGCAGAACGAAACAATGTCCGATCCTGGGCCAACCTCACTACCGCTGCAACATTTGATGCCATCAATGATGCCACCTGGCCGATCCATCTTGTTGGGGGGTCTTCCTCTTTTTCTCTGACCCTCCATCTTACCCAGCATGACATTCTTTTCCAGCGACTGTTCCCTCCTGACAATATGGCCAAAGTATGAGAGAGGAAGCTTAGCCATCCTGGCCTCCAAGGAGCACTCTGGTTGCACTTCTTCCAAAACAGATCTATTGGTTCTTTTGGCAGTCCATGGAACTTTTGGTATTCTCCTCCAGCACCACAACTCAAAGGCATCAATTCTTCTACGATCTTCCTTATTCACTGTCCAGCTTTCACATCCATATGAGGTTATTGAAAATACCATGGCTTAGGTCAGTTGCACCTTAGTCCTCAAGCTGTCATCTCTGTTCTTCAATACTTTAAAAAGTTCCTGTGCAGCATATTTGCCTAATGTAATACATCGTCTGATCTCTCAACTGCTGCTTCTGCGAGTGTTGATAGTTGATCCAAGAAGAATGAAGTCCTTGACAACCTCAATCTCTTCTCCATTGATAAGAATGCTGTTTATTGATCCAGTGGTGAGGATTTTTGTTTTCCTGACATTGAGTTGTAATCAATACATAAGGCTGTGCTCTGTGATCTTCATCATTAAATATTTTAAGTCCTCTTCACATTCAGCAAGCAAGGTTGTATCATCTGCATATCTCAGGTTGTTAATAAGTCTTTCTCCAATCCTGATGCACGTTTTCCTTCATAGAACCCAGCTTCTCATATTATTTGCTCAGCATACATATTGAACAAGAATGGTGAAAGAGAACCGGAGTCCTGGTGTGGTGCTGTGGGTTAATGTGCCAGACTCCAAGGCCGTTTTGACTGCAAGGAGCAGAAAGCCTCATCTCTCTCCTGTGGAGGGCCTGGTGGATTCGAGCTTCTGACCGTGGGGTTCACAGCCAGATTCTTAACCACTACACTACCAGGCCTTGCTCCTTCAAGATGGCAAATCAGGTAGACGTGTAGTGAGGAGCTCCGACAACAAAAACACGGATATACTCTACTAGAGAATGATAATTATATATATATATAGATAGATAGATACATAGATATATGTACATTCATATATATAAATGAAACAAAGGTAAATTGCTACAATATGGTGAACTTTATCTACACTCATGGATGTAGTAGCTCATTACACCAACAGAAAGGGAAGGTGTCTTCACATCCAAAATCAATCCTATCCCCTCTGTATACAAGGCAGATAGGGATGGGCAACTTCAACATTGGCTACCTAAAATGAGATTGGCTACAAAGGCACAAAGTGAGTGGTTTACACATTTTCAAGAGTTACTTTAGTTTCAGAGAGTGTGGGAGAAGGTAGAATCCCCACTGAACAGTTTTCATCTTGTCTAGAAATGGCTGCTGAAAAGAGATGGGGATAAGATTCTTATGATTCAGTTGTAGTAATTGTTATCATGACTAAATGAGACTGTCAAAATTGTAAAGTTACAAGTTTTATAATAAAAAGGGGAGATTAGTTAATCTTACAGTCCAGAAACAGAGGACTCTAAGATCATCAAGAAGAAGAGCATACGCAGAATGTGGGACCTTTTCCAGAGAAACAGTGACACCAGAAATGGAGGCATAGATGGGGACATGCTGAGAGGGAGCAGCTGAGGACTCTAGATTCCTGTAAAGAAAGGGACTGAGCTGGCACCCAGGGTCAAAAGCACTGCCTGTGCCCAGGTGTAAACCTCAGGGTGCAGTAAAGGATAGGAAAGAAGAAAGGATGGACAGAAACACAGGGAGGAAGTGGGAAGAGTGCTGTTTTGTAATCCCCACAACCTATATCCAAATAAAAGAAAAAAACTTAAGATATAAAAAGGATCATCTGACTATGTATATCACCCAAAAGGAAGAGAATGTCTGGAACTGAAGTTATAGAGAATTGGGAAGAGGTTCATAGATTATATGATCATGAGCTGATGGCACATGATTTGGAGTTGTGTCTTTAAGCAGGAGGAAGGAAGAATTTCTTAAAATAATAATGAAGGACAAGGAGAATAATCATATATAACATATGGAAGATAAAGCAGTATTTTGGGAATCAAGTTTCTACTTGAACAAGATAATGAAGAGGACTGTGAGCAAATGCACTGACTCTAACAAGATAACCAAAGTATTTTTAATTTACAGGGAATCAGGAGATTATTCTTTGTGGTGTTCTCTAGGGCATCTATGAAATAGAATTTACTAGATAGCAGTGGAGTTTTATTATTATTATTAGGACCATGGGACCGTAAGGTCAGTTTGAGCTGCAACTTAATAACAGCATAACATTCTTGGAGAACTGTGTAAAAATATAATTGTCTGGAGTCAATTTTGATGTAGAATGTTATTGAAAATTAATAAAATCGTATTTTCTGATTAAATTGCATTTGTCCTACTATGAATATTGAATTAATCAGGCAATTAGTAAAATATTTACTTAATTTTAAGGCTATATTTTAAAATAAAATTTGAAAAACAAGAATGTATTAGAGACAAAGAGTAATTTAGCTCATTGTAATATATATTGTATATGAAAATAGTTGAAAAGATGAATATATTTTAGACAGGCAAAGAAAGGTTAGAGACATCATAAATGCCTTCAAATATTAAAGGAATAATCATGTAGAGATGGAGCTAACAATTCTGTTCTTTGATGAGGCAGAAATAACTGGAACCTAAATTGATTTTTTTAAGTACTGCTGAGTCACTTCTGACTCAGCAACCCTATGTCAGGTCTCTGAGGAGTGGCTGATGGGTTTGAACATATGACTTTGCAGTCAGTAGTCCAATACTTATCTTACATTGCCATATCAGGATTCCAAGCTTATGATAGTAGAGTCATTACATACACATATGTTTATATGCACTATATGAGATATCTAGGGGTCAGAAACCACTCAAAGGCACTTAACAACAACAACCATCACATTAGAAAAACTTTAGTTGTTCAACAAATGTAGGTCTTGCTTCAAGAGACAGCGAATGAAATCTTTATTATTGGAGGAATTTAAGAAATTGTTCATAAGTAAGGAACAGAAAGATGAAAATGCTTGAATATATCATTCCTCAGATGTTTTAGAAACATTCAGATCACTAGTGTCATTCATCCAATATGCCTGTATATTTAATTGATCTATCTTTGACTTACTCTATTCTGAATTTTATTCATGAGCAAATAGATTATAGACCACTCATGAAACAATGTAATATTGTTATATGCCTATAACATTCAAAGGTAAAATATTTGAATCTGATTTTTTTTTTTTTTCCCACCACAGAGGCATTTACTTTTGCTAGGTCCCTTGATAGTTCTAGTTTACTGTATTTATTCTTGTACTTTTTTATTTTATAAATTTAAATTAAATTTACAAGATATTATTCAGATAACTTGTTTCTGAAGCTCTAATGATTCATTATATGCTTTCTTTTTTCAATCTTCTATAGATGCTAAAAGAGCCCTGGTGGCACACCAGGTTAAGCTACTCACTAACAGATTGATGCTTCAAACCGACCAGACACTCAATGGAAGAAAGATGAAACTGTCTACTCCCCTGAAAATTTGGAAAAGTTCTACTCTATCTTATAAAGTTGCTACAAGTTGGATTTGAATCAGTGATAATGAGTTTATTTTGGTTTTACTTTCTTTATAAATGTTATCTTTTCCCTGATGATTATGTTAGGAAATTTATTCTGTGCCAAATCAGGAAATCAATTCTAATCTCAGCAATAATTCAATCATTTAAACTTCCCCAAATAAGTTTTTTAGAAAAAATAAGAAGATGCAATGTAAAAACAACTTGGAACTTTGCTACAAACCACTGCACTTCAAATTCTTCTTTGACATATCTTTTTTTTAATAAATAAATAACATATTAATGCATATAGTCATGAAGCTCTGAAAGATAACCACATTTTTGCAGGATATTAGAAACACTGAAATAGCAAGAAAGATGTGCCCAGTGAAAAGATAAGTCTTGTGATTAAAATTGTTGTTATTAAGTGCTATCGAGTCAGTTCTGACTCACAGATATCTTGTATAGGTTTTCCAAGGAGTGGCTGGTGAATTTGAATCTCCAACCTTGTGATCCAGTGCATTATCCCATAGCGCCACACCAGGATTTTTGTGGATCAAATAGATGAGGTTAAATTGGAGCTGAATGAAAAGTAGTATGTGACATGTTCTGAGACTGAATGCCTTTTATAGTGCAAGTTTTAGCTAAACTTAGAAAACCAGAAGTAGCTTCACCTTTTCTAATTGGAGAGGTAATAACAAGATAAAACATTAACTATTTCAGAGTAAATTTATTCACTTTCAGAAAGATACAGATAATTTTCCGTGACTACAATTTGGAGGCAAGCCTACTGTACATATAGGAATAAATGATAGTGATATAGTGAGTTCAGGCAATTTCATACTGTGGTAAACTTTAGGAATTTTTATAAGAAAAAAAAACAACCTCAGACTTAAGAGAAGTATTAGGATTTATTACTTTCACACTAATGTTTAATATTTTTTTTCCTGTCAAAAGTTAAATGCAATTTCATCAGGATAATGGAAGAAAATACTTAAAAGTATTATCTTCTCAACTTCAGTGATTATTTATTTTTATAATGAACATACACTAATTTTGCAATCAGATATAATCATCAGTAATGGCATTACATAAACTCATAACAGTAAGGGATATATAGGTCAAGACATTTCTAACTCAACAATATTGAAACATGACTTTTAAAATTGGGATATATCTGCTTTAAAATTACATTTACTTCAAAAAGTTTTCAGGAAAATTATAGTTGACACTATGATCTTCTCAGAAACAACAAATAATGTAGCGCAAATATGAAATCATGAAAGATCTATATGTTGTTGTTCTTTGTTGGGTGCCCTTGAGTCTTTTCCTACTCATAGCTATCCTATCCACAACAGAACCAAACACTGTCAAGACCTGTGACATCCTCAAATTACTGTTACGTTTGAGCCCATTATAGCTTCCACTGCATTAATCAGTCTCAATAAGGGTCTTCTTCTTATTAGCTGACCGTCTACTTTACCAAGCCAGGTATGGCTTTTTCTAAATACTGATCCTTCCTGATGGAAAAGTCCAAAGTGGATGTTCAGAAGAGACTCTGGAACTTGCTGTCCAATGTAAAGATTCAAAAGCAAATGGAAGAATTGAGGAGATAAAAGAGCTGAAAAGAAAATTTCAAAAGTCAGCTTGAGAAGACAAAGAAAATATTATAATGAAATGTGCAAAGACATGGATTTATAAAACCAAAAGGGAAGAACATGCTCAGCATTTGAAAGCTAAGGGAACTGAATAAAAATTTCAAGCCTTGACTTGAAATATTGAAGGCAAAAATCAACTTGAAATATTGAAGGCAAAAATTGCATGATGCAGAGAGCATAAAAAGAAGATGGAAGGGATAGAGAGTCACTGTACCAAAACAAAGTGGTTGATGTTCATCCATTTCAAGAGGTAGCATATGATCAAGAGCCAATGATCCTGAGGGAAGAAATCCAAGGTGCATTGAAAGTATTGACAAAGAACAAGGCACTGGGAATTGTGGAATACAAATTGAAATCTTTCAACAAACTGTTACAACACAGGAGGAACTCATTCATCTATGACAAGAAATTTGAAATACTACTACCTGGTCAGCTGACTGGAAGAGATCCATATTTATGCCCATCTCAAAGAGAGGTGACACAGTGGAATGCAGAAATCATTGAGACAATATCATTACTATCACATGCAAGTAAAATGTTGCTAAAGCTAATTAAAAAATGGCTGCAACTATACACTGACAGAGAATTTTCAGAGGTTACAGCAGATTTCAGAAGAGGACATGGAATGAGGGATAGCATTTCTGACATCAGATTGATCTTGCCTAAAAAAGAGAATACCAGAAAGATGTTTCCCACGGCTTTATTAACTATGCAAAGGCTTTTGACTGTGTGGAACATGACAAGCTATGAATTACACTGTGAAAAAGATTATTCCAGAATTGTGGTTAGGAGGAATTTAACTGTGCTTAAGAGAAATATTTACATGCACCAAGAGACAATTATTTGAACAGAACAAGGAAAACCAAATGGTTTAAAATTAGGAGTGATATGCCGGCTTTGTATTCTTTCACCATAATTATTAAATCTGTATGTTGAGCAAATAATCTAAGAAGCCAGATTATATGAAGAAAAACATGGTATCAGAATTGGAGGAAAACTCATGAACAACCAGTGATATGCAGATGATACAACCTTGCTTGATGACAACAAAGAGGATTTTTAAAAATTACTGATGAAGATCAAAGACCACAGTGTTTGCTATGGGTTGCCCCTCAGTGTACAGAAAACAAAAATCTTTATCACTGGATCAATAACTAACATCACGATAAATGGAGATAATATTGAAGTTGTCGAAGACTTCATTTTTTCTCAGATTAACCATCAGCCTTCATAGAGGCAGCAGTCAAGAAATCAAATGACATATTGAATTATGCAAATCTGTTGCACAAGACCTTGTTAAAGTGTTGAAGAGCAAAAAAATGTCAGTTTTCAGACTAAGAGGCACCTGACCCAAACCATGGTATTTTCAATAACCACATATGCTTGTGAAAGTTGGACAGTGAATAAAGAAGACTAGAATAATTGATGCATGTGAGTTATGGTGTTGGATAAGAATGTTAAAAGTACCAAGTGCAAGCCAGTCTGTGTTGGAAAAAGTACAGCCATAATACTCCTTTGAAGCCAGGATGATGAGACTTTGTCTATCATACTTTGGACATATAATCAGGAGACAACAGTCCCTAGAAAAGAATATCAAGATAGGTAAAGTACAGTGTTGCAGGAAAAAAAAGGAAGACCTCCAATGAGATGGACTGGCAGTGGCAGCAGCAATGGCCCACATGTAGGAATGTTTGTGAGATTGGTGAAGGACTGGGCATAGGGTTGCTATGATGACACCTAACAATTACAGCAGCGTAAGTACAGGTTTACTTGTGCTTACTTCTCTGTGGTAAATCCTAAACTAATGACTTTCACCACAGTTTTGTTCACTGTTGCTGCTGTTAAGTGCCGCCGAGTTGGTTCCAACCCATAGTGACCCTGTATAGGGTTTCAAGGAGAAGCTGGTGAACTTGAATCACAGAACTTGTAGTTCGCACGGCTTTGAAGTCTGCACATTAACCCACAGCACCATACAGATTAGTAAATATGCACAAGGAAGCCCATGCTCACTTAGTTTACAGAGCAATTAAACACTGGGCTCTTGAGACATTATTTCAGACTTTTGCCAAAGCAATTGTTAGTGGTTTACATTGCTGCAGAAGTTGCTGGCAGTAATTCCAAGGTTGCATTGTTCTCTTAATGTTCCATAGAGGTGTTTAAATTCTTACTCACTTGTTAATTATAGGCTTTAAAGACTGATATAAACCTATAAGGCCTCAGGGGAAGAAATTCTGAATAATCAATACAATTCCATTTTTAAATATTTTTTTATTTCCTATATTGGTCTCTTATTTTGAATCAGTTTTGAATATTTTTCTGCAGAAAATTTATATTTCTCTCTATATAAATCCCTGGATATTTGAGAAACTTAGATTCCAGTAGGAGTCTTCTCAACATAGAAGAGAAAATGTAAGAAAACCACCATGGAGTGTAAAAGACAAAGGCAATCTTAACTTTTAAAAGTGACTAGAAAAAAATTATGGAAAAACTAAACTAAACTAAACAAGCTAGCTTAAGGTACTAAATTATGAATGCCAATCTTAAAAAATTTTGAAAAAAAGCAAGCTTTGCTATTTTTATATAAATTGTTCTAGACAACATACCCAAGAGAAAAAGCAAATTACAAAAAGTCTTAACCCAGGTTTGAATTGAAAATTTAATTTATTTGAACACATTGAAAATTTGTTCTGTATATTTTTAAATATTAAATTCATTTTTTAACTTATCCATAATAATTTTTTGTCAAGTTTAGCCTTATGTATATTATTGCAGAGTTCAGTTTTGAGTCATGTTTTCATAACAGATGTCCTAATGTACATAAAATTCATTCTCAAAAATGCTATTGCTTGACACTAAGTCTTAAGGCCAATATTTGCAGGATTCTGGGGATACACCATAAATTAATCAAATTATATACTGACTATGTGGCGCTGAGGGTTAATGTGCCAAACTGCAAAGCTGTTTGAACTGCAAGGTCGGCTGTTCAAGCTCATCAGCTGCTTCTTGGAAACTCTATACAGGGTCGCTGTGGGTTGGAACCCACTCAATGGCACTTAACAACAACAACATGTTATTCAAAGAGAAGCACTGGTGGAGCAATGGTTGAAGCACTCAAAATGCTAAGTAAAAGGTAAGTGATTTAAACTGACAAGCTGCTCTAAGAGAGAAGAAAGTGTTCTTCCAATTCTGTAAAAATTTATGGCACTGGAAACTCTATTGTTACTGATGTCGCTCTTGAAGGAGTTGCGAACACCAGGCAGGTTCTAACAAAGGAAGGACTTTATTGTGCCAGCATGTGACTCAGCGGATTCCTGTCCAGAGGCTGAGCCCCATCTTCCCTGTGTGAGGATATTTTATAGGGAATTGGGATACATTCATGAATCCATTTGGGATTGGTTAGAGGGGGCCAACAACTTCACGGGGCTACCTGGGTTTGGCTGGTTCAAACACAGGGTAAGGCTATATGAGCATTTAAGTGAGCAATTATAGAAGCTGAAGCAGGTAAATATTAGTTTGGGGCTTTGTTCCCTTGCCGGGTTGGGTCAGGAACACAAGATTGCCCTGGGTAATCACATGAGGCTGAGGTGGTCTGTTGCTTAGTTCCTAGAGTGTAAACTCTGTTCCAGGAACGAGGTATGAACCTGGGGGATGTGGAAACCAGCGCCTATTTCCACAGGCCTGCCTGCCTCACTATGAGACCACTATGCTCTGTTCTACAGGATCACTGTGAGTCAGAATCAACTTAATAACAGGGGATATCTGTGGTATTATAAACTTATTTGATTTGACTTTTCTATGCAAAGTCTTTTTAATTCTCAACAAATGATTGGATGGGACCTTGCAATGAGGCCTGGGATTGATTAGTTTTACCATCTTATTAAGTTTAAAAGGAGGCATCTAAGAAGCAGGGAATAGAGAATCCTAGAACTATCAAGAAAGAATTATTAGTGAGAGCTGTGAGATCCCTACCTGGAAAAACAATGACATGGAGAGACAGAGCAGTTACAGACCTCACAGTCCGTGGACTAAAGAGAGCTGAGTGCCAATGAGAAGGTAGCTGGTTTCCAAAGTGCAACATGTACCCTTTGAGCATTTGCAGACTGGTTAAAGAAGCTTTGTAACATTTATCTGAGACAGAGGTCACATGGATGAGAAGCCGAAGACAAGAGTAAGTTGTGTCTATAATACAACAAAGAAAAGGTTTTCCTGACTGGTGTCCTGCTACATCCTGACTTGTTTCTGATCCTGCATGGTCCTTTGTTCTCTTATCTAATAATCCCTATAACCATTAGTATAGACTACGAATTCTGTGTGGCTTTTGCAATAGATTATTGAACCCAGATGTGAAGCAGAGTGCTCTGGAAGTTTAGTTGGTGTCAGAATAAAGTAAAAAAGATTACAGGGGGGAGCCATGTCTAATCTCCACTTCATAGAAATTCCAATCAGACTGATTTAGAGTTTGTGTTTCCTTCTCTATTATGAAGCCAGAGGAAGTCAGACATGGCCTACTCATTCCAGGCCATTTTTGCAATAGCTCATTCATCCTCTAGTTCTCTAGATAAGAATTCAGGATAATTCTATAATTTTTTTAGTAACTTTTTCGTGGTTTGAAGTTCTGGTTGTCAATTTAAAACAATATCAGATTATCCAAAGCAGGATAAGCATGAATTTATGTGAGTTCAATGGTTAGGGTTCTGTTCCAACTCAATTAGGCCAAGATTTCCAGATGTTTAGCAATTGGGATATACTTCTTCCCATGGTGATGAAACCTAATACAGGAATAGTTAATTCTATGATTAATGGCTATGAATAGCCAATCAATTAAGGGAATACTTCCTTGGGTGTATAGTCTGCTCCCAATATAATGGACATGTAGGAGGGATTTGTTCTTGCTCTTCTACTGGGGACCTAGGAATCTATAATTGTAAGATAATAAACTTTTTTTTACATACATATTGTTTCACTAGTTTGCTTCTCTAGAGAACTTGGCCTAAGACAGTGTGCTTATAAGCTAGTCTGTAGTAAAAAAAATTAATATTTTTCACCACATTAAAGATTCTATTTTTAGGTATAGCTGGCATCTATCTCTCTCCAAATCCTGTGGTACCTTCCTACAGAAGTAAAAGCTGTTTTCAAATTCATAATCCCTAAGAGGAACAGGGAGTCCTGGTATGGCACTGTGGGATAATGCACAAGACTACAAAGCTGTTTGAACTGCAAGGTAGGCAGTTCAAGCTCACCAGCTGCTCCTCAGAAACCCTATATAGAGTCGGTATGGGTCAGAACTGACTTGACAGCACTTCACAACAATAATAACAACAACAAGAGGAACAGAGTACATAGCAAGCAAGGTAAGCACAGTATTACTCATACTAATTGATGTGCAGTAAATAGTTTTACATGTTTTTTGCCATATGATTATTCACTACAGACTAGTAAGGACAAGTAAGCCTGTGCTTATCTTGTTTACTGTAATCTGCCCCTAATTTAAATCATGACAACCTCAGCTATTAAGACATCATTATCTGAAATTCATCAAAATTTGAACATGAAGTGAAATATTCAGGATACTACAACATTGTAGGAATCCTGCTTTAGGGAAAAGGATAATTATGAGCTATTCCTGACTTTTCCAGTTTAGACTGTCTTTCTCATTTTAAAATCAGCCTTGCTAAGGTTTAATCAATTCTATCAATATTTAGTATTAATAAATGTTAATAAAATATCATTTAATATGTAAAGGCATTCAACTGTGTGAATCATATCAAATTATGGATAGTATTGATTAGATTGGGAATTCTAGAACACTTAATTGTGTTAATGAAGAACCTGTGTATTGACCAAGAGACAGTAAATCCTGGTGTGGCGTTGTGGGTTAATGCACCAGACTGCAAAGTTGTTTGAACTGCAAGGCCGGTGGTTCAAGCTTACCATCTGCTCCTAAGAAATCCTACACAGGGTTGCTATGGGTCAGAACCGACTTGACGGCACTTAACAACAAGGGATACAGAATGGTATAAAATCATGAACGATGTTTGCCAGGGTTGTATTCTTTCACTATATTTATTCAGTTAGTATGTTGAGCAAATTTTTTGAGAAACTGGATAATATTAAGAAGAATATGGCATGGAAGGCAGCATCCACAACCTGGGATATGCAAATGATGCAATCATGCTTGCTGAAATCAAAGAAGACTTAAAGTACTTACTGATGAAGATCAAAGAAAACAGATGTCAGTATGGATTTCACCTCATTGTAAAGTGAACTGAAATCCTCATCACTGGACAAATAAATAGCATCTTGATGAATGAAGAAAAGATTAAAGTTGCCAAATATTCCAATTGCTTGAGTCCACAATCAGCTCAAGAAGGCAACCATGAAGAAATGAAATGACTTATTGCATTAGAAAATCTGCTGTTACAGAAAAAGGTATCAGTTTGAGGCCTAAGATGTGTCTTGCCCCAAGCCATGGTATTTTCAATCACTTCATAACATGCAAAAGTTGGACAATTAATATGAAAGATTTTAGAAGAAATTATGCATTTGAATTATATTCTTCTGGAATTTTGTGGCAATACCAATATTTACAGAATATTGAAAGTATCAGTGAGTTCCAAAAGAATAAACAAATCTGTCTTGAATGTTCAAAAGAGCCAGAGTTCTCCTTGAAGCAAGGACGGTGAGACTTTGTCTCTTGCTCTTTGGACTGGACATCTTATCAGGAGGAACCAAGCTTTGGAATAGGACATCATTCTTAGCAAAGTATGTTGTTGTTGTTGTTAGGTGCCATCAAATCAGTACTGACTCATAGCGACCTATGAACAACAGAATGAAACATTGCCCAGTCCTGGGCCAACTTCACAATTGTTGCAATGCTTGGGCCCATTGATGCTGCCACTTTGCCAATCCGTCTCTCTGGGGGTCTTCCTCTTTTTCTCTGATCCTCCACATTACCAAAGATTACCAACAAGATGCTTTGATATGGTAGCTGGAACAATAAACTTAAACAATGCAAAATTTTGAGGATGGTGAAGGTTTGAGGAGTGTTTCATTCTGTTGTGCATAGGGTCACTATGAATCAGAACTAATGCATTGGCAATTAGCAAACAACATTAATATTAGTAAAGTAGACTGCTAGTCTCTCTTCTTGGAATGTCTTAATCTGATAGTGCTACTAAAACCTGTCCACCATGAGAGACCTTGAAATACTGGCGCATATCTTCCAGCATCATAGGGATAGGTAAACAGTACAGCAAACAGGAAGGTGATAGAAATCACATTAACATGTGATTGATTGTATTCTTGTGAGAAGTAAGAAAAATAGGTACAATATGAATTACTACAAGTGCATAGTTATAGATAGGCTTGTAGTTTTTGCTCAGTGTTAAATGCTTTCTGAATTACACTACCATTAAATGCTCTACCATTCAAACAAAGATCATGAGTTCCCAGTTTGTTAAAAGAATGCTATATTTTAAAACAAATAATGTCATGCTGCGTGTTAATGTGCTGCACTGAAAAGTCAGTTTGAACCATAAGGTCAGCAGTTTAAGATCAGCAACTGCTCCTAGGAAACCCTATAAAGGATCACTATGATTTGGAACAGACTATTAGGCACTTAACAAAAACAGCAATAATCCTTTACATAGTCAAAACTGATTTTATCTTTTTGTTCATAGTAAGTAGCCTGTAGCATTGTCAGGAAATTGAATTACAATGCCATCAATTTTCACAAAACAGTGTTAATTTATTTCTTATAAATATTTTAAGAACTCAGTGATACAATACTTAAGTATTCTATTACTAACTTGAGAAAAGACCTAGCCTTCTTTTCCTGTGAAAATTATTGCCTTGGAAACTCAGTGGAACACTTTCACTCTGCTTTATGGGACCATTATGAGTTGGAATAGACTGGAATGAACAAACTGTTTCTGTCAAGGAGCTTAGTTGAATTAAAAGAGCTGAACTGTGCTACCAGGTTCCCAGAAGCCAATGAAAACAACCAGCTTCTATGGAAATTACAATCAAATCTTTAATTACTTCAATAGTATAAATAACTAGGCTTTATAAGAGAGACCCAGAAAAGAAGGCACCAGATCCCTCATTTCATATATCCTCAGGAACAGACTCCCTGATGAAGGCTTGGTGAATCAATGCAAATGTGGGGAATCTCTCACTGCTAAGGAAATTGGAACAAACCACTCTTGCAGCTTTATTTATCTTGAGGCCAAATTGGAGAATCTGGAGTAAGGTTGAGTAGTGTCAATGTGTTAAGTACTTTTCAATGGGAGAAAATGTCTTCAAGGGCCTACCTCCTGCCCTCTGATAAGGAAGTTTCATCATAGGCTCCTGGGGAATGACTCTCTGGAAACCCTACAATAAAGCTACCTACATATGGAAATGCCTGGTCTAAGAATGAAGGTATGAGACAGAACATGGCTAATGGACATGGTTGAGTACATTCCAGGAAGAAAGACCTTAAAAATTGTTGTTAGGTTCTGTTGAGTCAGTTAATACTCATAGTATTCCTATGAACAACGGAATGAAAAAAACTGCCCTGTTCTATGACATCCTCACAATTACTGTTACATGTGAGATCATTGCAGTTGCCTCTGTGTGAATCCATTTCATTGGGGGTCCTTCTCTTTTATTTCTGATCCTCTACTTTACCAAGCATGATATCTTTCTTCAGGGACTGGACAATCCTGACTTGTCTGAAGT
>NW_006408816.1:2313345-2314889 GCF_000296735.1 Chrysochloris asiatica
AGAAAGTCAAAACAGACAAAGAACTTCCTCTAGAGGAGGCAGAGGGAAAGGCCTTCGCCTAGAGCAAGCATCCTGAATTCAGACTTATATTCCCTTAAACTGTGAGAAAGTAAATGTATGTTTGTTAAAGCCAGTCTTTTGTGGAATTTCTATTATGGAAATGCTAGATAATGTTTTTCTGTTTCAAATTTAAAGTGGCTCTGGTGCTACATTTATCAGTCACCATTTTCTAATTATTACACACTTAAATCTGTTGAGCTGAAAATGAGTTTTATTTTATTTCTAGCAGTTTATGCCCATATATTTCTTTGAAGATAAGATATCCCTCAGCTGTTTAACTTCTAATGTTCAAATCATTGCTGCTGTTGTTTTAGGTACTGCCAAGTAGTTTCCAACTCATAGCCATCCTGTGCACAATAGAACAAAACACTGTCCTTTTCTGCACCATCCTCCTAAGTTTTACACTTGAGCCCATTGCTGCTGCCACTCCATTGTGCCAGTCCACTTATTAAGGGGGTTCTTCTTCTTTTAAGCAGATACTCCACTTTACCAGTCACAATGTCCTTGTCTAGGGACTGGTCCCTCCTAATAATATGTCCGAAGTATGAGATACAAAGTCTATCCTTGCTCTAAAGGAACATTCTTGTTATACAACATAGAATTGGTTATGTTTTTGGTAGTTCATGGTATTTTCAATAATTAATGTCCAAATAAGAAGATAGAAAAGTATAATCTGAAATTTTGCATTTCAGCACAAACCAAGCAAAGAGAATACAATTTCTAAGAAAATGAGTTACAGGTCTTTTATATTCTTATATTTATTGCATCATTGTATCCTTACTGTATTTTATTCCTTTCAATATTGTAAGTATGCTTTATTTGTGTTTGTACCTACTACAATTTTTCTACTAAACTAGATTTTTTTTCTCTCAAAAGAATAAATCAATAAATTATTACTTTTCCCAGACTTTTGAAATTAAAAAAAAAAAAAATTAAGTGAGATAAGCACTCTGATTATCTTATGGGAAGATAAAGTAATATAATTTTTCTGTCAAAAGGCTCTAATTTTTATTGTTGTTTGAAACTTAAACACAAATGATCAGGTTGAAGTGTGTCTTTGAGAGAATTTAGTTACAAAATATTTCCTTATATGACATAATTTTGCATCTAATACTACTTTTATTCTCTTAAGAACACTACTGTCCTACTGTCAGTATTTGATTATCTATTCTTCCAAAATATTCTATATCTTTTCATTTCACTTTTTTGTTTTGGAAGAACACAAAAAGTATACAAATAATCAAACTTTGAGCTGAATGAATTTCTTAATTTATTAAATTCACATAAGTGATGTTGTTGTTCTTAGGTGCCATTGAGTTGGTGCCAACTCATAGCAACATTATGTACAGCGGAACGAAACACTGCCTGATCCTGGGCCAACCTCACTATTGTTGCCACACTTGAGCCCATTGATGATGCCACTTGGCCAATCCATCTCATTGGGAGTCTTCCTCTTTTTCTCTGACCCTCCACCTTACCAAACA
>NW_006408816.1:2317814-2323396 GCF_000296735.1 Chrysochloris asiatica
TTCCAGAGTTACAGCAACTCACAAGCCACCAAAGTATGACAAACTGACAAATGATTGGTGGACATAAAGCTTAGGAATGGTTAACATTTCATTCTTGCACCCTACCAGATTGGTTTCCATTTATCTGAGTTATTTAGGGAACTCCTTACTTTCTCCTCTGGTAGATGGTTGACAAATCATCATACAATTACAAGTTGGGAGGTGAGGGTAATGGGGAAAATGTTAAATTTTCATTTGACAAGAAAAGAAAACAGCAAATTAAAATGCATATTTCTTAAGACTTTTCAGTGTTAATTGTTGATGTGCAATGTGGAAGGGAGGGATTTCATCAATAATTTTCAAATTAGCATTAGTGATGATTTCCTAGGCTTAATAGAATAAGTAAATCTGTGAATAAACAATATTTGTGGAAAATTATTCACTAGCATTAAATCCTACATGCCTCATAGGTTTAATGTTACCATTTTGCATTAACTTCAAATCCATTACTGAGTCATGGGTGCACAAATACACATTTCTGTCAACATTTGTTTGTGTGATTTTTCCGATTGCACTGAATTTGTTGTGTTGCTTTCCACTAATGACATTGTTTCAGCTGTGAGGCCTTATTAGGAAATATATGATGCTTGCAATTTTTCAGAAGTTGATTCCCTCTGTGGAATAATCTCCATTTTAATTTGACTGTAAAATCCCCATAAATTATTTTGATCTTATTTTAGATGAAAACACATTTTATTGATTGGTAATAGCTTTAAATTACTTTTTTTTTGTGATTGCAATGTTTTCTTTTCAAATAGCAAGAGACGACAAATTATAAAGTAATTTTACAGGTGGAAATATTGTTAGATAAAAAGATAAGCCATATAGAATAAACAGCAGTCTTACCATACCTAATCATTTCTTTGGTTTCAAAGGTTTTAGAATTCAGTTGTTTTTCTACAAGTCTTAATTAATATGAGATCCTGAACTAATTTGCAAAATAAAACTTTTAAATTTAGGAACCCACCAATAATAAAGGAATCCTGGTGTTGTGCTGTGGATTAATGCTCTAAACTGCAAGGCCAGTTTGAACCACAATGTTGGAGGTTCAAGCTAACCAGCCACACCTCAGAAACCCTATACAATGTCTCTCTGAATCATAACCAACTTGATGGCACTTAATAACAACAACCAACAATATAAGTAGAATACATCAAAATATGCTTAATTATATTTGCATAAGAAAAGAATGCTTATTGTCAATACCAGAAACTGCATATTGAAAGACAGTACTAAACTCTCCCATTAGCTATGAATCAATAAAGAATATTTATCCTTAAATGATTTATTTTTCTATACACTTAGATAAAATCATACCATCATTCTCAATGATAAAAGCAGTGGGGAATGCAAGACATAAAACTGCACTGAGAATATTATAAACATAAAACTTTCATGGAATGTGTGTTTGCATTTCAGGGGAAAACCCTTAGAAATTTCTACTGTGCTATGGTTAGAAGTGAACATTTATGAAAACTAGTTTTATTCTATATGAAGACATAATCTGAAAAATCTCCCAGTTATCTGAGTGAGATTATTTAATTACATTATTATTCTCTTGTAAACATAATTCAGATATTTTAGATTTCTTAGAACTTAGTCTGACTTTCCCAGAATCCAGTGATGAAATTAGAGGAAAATGTCATTTTAGAGATTTCCAGTAATCAATTAGTCATGGACCCATTTTAGGGAAAAATTAACATTTTGGAAAATATGCTATTGATTAATAAAATTGGTAATAGTTATTTCATGTTAGATCAGATGAGTGAAGGAATGTGAAAAGTCAAGACAATAATATGTCAAATATAAATTCATTTTACTTCAGAAAATGCTGATTAATAGTGCATGTATTAGAGAATAAATCACTGTGTATAACTGAATTTATGTGTTTGTATATGTTTAGAAAGTAGCTTTAGTTTTATTTGATACAATATTTTTGGTGATGATTGTGTGCCATGGAGTTGGTTCAGACTCACAGCGACTGTGTACAGGGTTTCTGAGGCTGTAAATCTTTACAGCAGAAAGGCTCATTTGTGTCCTGCAGAACATCTGGTAGTGTCAAACTGCTGACCTTGAGGTTAGCAGCCCGACGTGTAACCACTATGCTACCAGAGCTACTAGACATTAGAATAATGTCGTGGTTTGGCTTTTGGCCTTCCTCCAGGTGAAAAAAAAATATGTCATCTTGTCTGGGTTATAATTCTCAGTTGTTTGATAAGTTATTTAATGAGATAGTGTTGAAGTTATGTGATGATATAATCTTCTCCTATGATGTGATCCCACAATTGTCTGTCAGTTTGTCGTACTGTGGTAGTTGGCATGTTACTTTGATGTTGGAAGCTAGGCAACCAGTATTTTTAATATCAGCGAGGTCTCCCACAGTGGACAGGTTTTAGTGGAATATGCAGACTAAGACAGACTTGGAGGAAAGAGAGACAGACAAACACCTGAGTTTAGAGATCATCTCAAGAACAGATTTTATTAGACACACATGGCTGAAGACCAGAAGAGTTGTGGAATGACACCAAGAACATCCCATAGTATAAAAGCAAAAGGCAATTTTAAAGACAAAAAAGAAAGAAAAGACAAAATAAATGTCAGTTGAGAGTCTGAAACTTGCTTCTAAGTGTAGAGAAACTAAAGCTTTTGGAAACAATGAGGAAGTGCACAAGCTGAATATAAATTTTAAAGGAGACAAAGTCAAGTATCATAATGAAATGTGCAAAGATCTGGAGATAGAAAACAAAAAAGGAGTAAATAATTCAAGCCTCAACTTGAATATTGAAGAGTTCCATGAGCAAATATTGAATGATGCAGAAAACATTATAAGAAGATAGAAGGAATACAAAGAGTCACTATACCAAAAAGAAATGGTCGATCTTCAACCATTTAAAGAGGTAGCATATGATTATGAACCAGTGGCACTGAAGAAAGAAGTTGAAACTGTACTGAAGGCATTGGTGAAAAACAAGGCCCTAAAATTGATAGAATATAGATTGAAATCTCTATAATCTGGCACAGCACTTGAAGTGCTAACTCATCTATGACAAGTAATTTGGAAGAGAGTTACCTGGCTAATTGATTGTAGAAGACCCATATTTATGCTCATTCCAAAGAAAGGTTACCCAACAGATTGTAAACATCATCAAATAATATCAACAATATAACATGAAAGTAAAAATTTCCTGAAGATAATTAAAAAACAGTTGCAATAGTACATTGACAGGGAACGGTCAGAAATTCATGCTGAATTCAGAAAAGGATGTGGAACTAGGGATATCATTGTTAATGTTTAAGGATCTTGGCTGGAAGCAGAGAATACTAGAGAGACATTTACTTGTGTTTTATTAACTATGCTAAGGCTTTTCCTTTGGAGACTATGCCAAATTATGGATAATATTGTAATGAACGGTTATGCTATAACCCTCAATTGTGTTTATCAGAAACATGTAGCTAGGTCAAGAAGCAGTTATTAAACAAACAAGGGGATATAAATTGCTTTAAAATCAGGAAAGATGTATTCCAGAGTTATATTATTTCACTTATTCAATCAGCTTGCTGAACAAATAATTCAAGAATCTGGATTATATGAAGAAGAACATAGAATTAGAATTGCAGGAAGACTCATTGACAATTTAGTCTGGTGCTGTAGGAAAAGAACAGGACTGAAAATTCTGTTTGAACCACAAGGTCAGCAATTTAGACTCACCAATCACTCCTCGAATACCCTGCACAGAGTCACTATGACTCTACAACACATAACAACAATGTATGCAGATGATAAAACCTTATTTGATGAAAGTGAAGAGGAATTAACTTAAAGGTAGATTAGAGAGACATGCAATACAGATCTCTGCTAGCAATAACACAGAATACCAGATGAAGCAGGTTCAAGGGATGGTACCAGAACTCTAAATTACATATAAAGGAATATTTAGAAAGACCAAAGGCTTACTGCTAGGGAGATTTATAGCAGAAACAAGAAAGGTAGTATTGTCTGATCTGTGACTGCTGATATGTTCTGGAGTGGCCATCCTGGTGTAGTGGGTGCAAGATCAGAGAAGTGCTCCCACTGCAGAGGTCTGACTGATCCTTGGAGATAAAAGTGTGAACATCTTTTTTCTCTTCATTTGACTCATATTGTCTATGCCCTTCTACTCTGGTAACTAGAGGGGGTGCCTGAGCAAGTGCTCACCTCCCCCTACCCACAGAGATTTCTAATATGCATTTGCATGAATCTGCTCAGCAAAGACCACAGAGTACAGAATTTAAGAAGGGGAGGAGTCAACAGAAACTGCTTAAAATTGAACAGTCTCCCAGAATGGCTCTAGCCAGACCTGAACTGTTTCTAACTAGGAGAAACACCTGAAGGAGGTTTTGGAGGGGGAAAGAGACAGATTAAAAAGGAAACAGATTAAAAATGGAATCCTTAGTTATGTCTTAAGGAGAAACAGTAGCAGCTTGAAAATTTCCAGGTGGCCTTGAAGGCAAAAAGCCAAGAGAGTGGAGTTAAAGTCATACTCATATTTTGCTACAGGTTTGCTTTTTTTTAAAGTTGATTTTAGACTGTAGTATTCAATTTGGTTTTTTTGTTTTGTTTTGGTTTTTGTTTTGTTTTGTTTTTTGTTGCTGCTGTTGTTTTATTTTATGTTTTTTGGTCCACCTTTTACCATCGGGGGAGCACTCTTTCTGTTCCGATCTTACCCAAGAATAGACAGTAATTGTGGTCTTATAGTCACAATCACACCCAATAAAATCTCACCATCCAGGCAAGACCCAATACCAGCTCCTATGCACTAGATAGACAGCCTTTACCTACAACAGTTACCTGAGTTGAGTAATAAATGAAAAGGGAAACCCACTTCTGTTCACATCTACCAGGAGGAAATCAGAGAGCTTAATAATACATCAACATATATTCATCTAACTATTGAAAACACATCTAATTATTGAAGATGCTCAAAATAACTGATGATATAGGCACATGTCCAAAAACAAGATAGAGTAACTGAGACAAATGAACTGGAAGCAGGCCTTGACTTCACATTGGAAGAAGGACAGGCTTTGGAACTGCCAGAGAAGGAATTCAGGTGAATGATATTGAGGTGCATCCAACTGATCCACAAAAGGGTTGAGAAAAGTAAGGAAGAAGTCAGTAAAGTGGTACAGGACAAATCAAATTAGATAGACATAGCATTGGAAACATTTCAAAACCTGAAAAAAGATGTTCAAATTATTAATAAGAAAATACCAGAAATGTACAATCCACTTAAAGGGCAGAGGATTAGAAATGGACAGATGGAAGCCTGAACCAGTGAGCTGAAGACAATCTCTCAATACTGCTAAGATATAAGAGCAAGAAGAAAAAAGGATTAAAAAATCTGAAGAAAGTCTAAGATCCATATGGTACAACATGAAGAGAAATAATTTGAGAATTATCAGAATTCTGGGGCAGGAAGAATCACAGAGGACCACAAAGGAGATAGTTCAAGAGCTGGTGGAAGAAAATTTCCCTAACATCCTGAAAAACAAAAAGATAAGCA
>NW_006408816.1:2323745-2324406 GCF_000296735.1 Chrysochloris asiatica
AAAAAAAAAAAACTGCCAACCAAGAAACATCTAACCAGTTGAGCTGTCAATCAAATATGATGGGGTAATAACATTACAGAATAAATGGAAGCAAAGACCTTTTGTCAAAGCCAACCCAGCACTTCAAAACATCCTAAATGGAGTTCTTTGGACTTAGAACCAAAAAGAACAGAAAACAACCAGAGATTAACATAAATGATGTCACCACGTGGAACTCAATAGAAACATGGAAGAGTCCAGAACAGTAAAAACTACAAGAACAAATTCAGAAGATCTGGGAGGCAAGTCTATGATCAAAACGATTGTATTTTGAAAGAAGGTAAAAACATAGGAACAGAGATACAGTGATTTGGAGGTCAGGAGGATTGCAGGATAAAGTAGACTTTTAAATGGAAGAAAAATTTAATAGACTGCAGGGTAACCTCAATGACGTATTTTAATAGAAATAGAATGAAAATATTTCATTAAGGTTACCCTATATATTTCACAATATAACAATATACCAATTAATTAATTCACAACATATCAAGAAAATGAAAATCCATGAAGAATGAGGAAATATTAAATCTATGAAGAAACTTACAAGAAAGAACACAGAAATGATGAGGTTAGCAAAAGAAGTCATGCAGAAAAAAACCAACAGCACTTCAAAAAAAAAAAA
>NW_006408816.1:2325595-2326648 GCF_000296735.1 Chrysochloris asiatica
TCCAGAGCCAGATAGCTTTACTGATGAGTTTTACCAAACATTAAAGGAAGAGTTCTCACCTATTCTACTCAAATTATTCCAGAATATAGAAATAAAAGGGAAACTTCCTAGGATATTTTATGAAGCAAGCAAAATCCTCATATAAAAACCAGGGACCGGCATCACGAAGAAAGAAAATTATAGACCTATATCCCTCATGAACACAGATGGAAAAATTCTCAACAAAATCCTAGCCAACAGAATTCAACAACACAACAACAAAAAAATACATAATAACCAAGTAGGATTTATATCAGGGATGCAAGGATGGTTCAATATTAAAAATACAATCAATGTATACATTGAGGGTTTAATCTGTCATAAAAATTTTCAATAGGAAAAGAGCCACATGGTCGTAGTGATTTATGCAGAAAAGGCAATTGACAAAATCCAGTATCCATCCCTGATAGACATAATACTCAAATAAGTAGGAACTGAATGGAAAATCCTCAACACAATTAAGAGCATATATACAAAAGCAACAGCCAACATCACTCTCAACAGAGAGAAATTGAAAGTCTTCCCTTTGCAAACAGGAACCCAACAAGGATAGGTTCAGTATTATGTTGGAAATTTTAGCCAGAGCTAAAAGGAAAAATAGAGAAAATAAAGGAATCCAAACTGGCAACGAGGAATAAAGCTCTCTCTATTTGCAGATGATATGATCCTATATATAAAAAAATGTAAAAGTCCCTACAAAAAAATCTACTGGAACTCATTAGAAGATTCAGTAAATTGTCAGGATCCATGATCAACAAACAAAAATCAGTTGGATACCTCAATACTAATAATGACAGCACTAAAAAGGAAATTGAGAAAGCAATACCATTTGCAATAGCTGTGCAAAGGATGAAATATTTAGGAATAAATATAACCAGAGACACAAAGGACCTATACAAACGAAACTACAAAACACTACCACAAGGAACCAACAGCCTATATTACCCTAAATGGAGAGAAATTGAAAGCCTTCCCTTTGCGAACAGGAACCAGACAAGGATGCCCTTTGTCACC